>NC_057811.1:200325528-200333948 GCF_018294505.1 Triticum aestivum | reverse complement strand
AGCGCCGCCGCGGGCCCGAGCTCGCCCAGCCCGCCACCGCGGACGCCGCCCCCGCCGCCCCTCCCCGTCCGGCGCCTCTTCCACTCCTCTCCTCCGGCCTCCTCCGCTCCGGTGAGCAGCTCCAGCGCCGGCGACCTCGAGCAGAAACTCCGGCCGATCCCGATCCAGTCAACCCCTAAGGTTGACCCCGAGATCCCCCCGAAATATTTCCAAGTCATATTATTTTACAGTACATGCCTCTATTCATTGCATCATAACTCTCTACATATAGCTCCGTTTCGTGCGTGTAATATATCAAAATGTTCACCTCGTGATGCTCTACGTTTTGTTACATTGCACCATGTTCATTTGAGTCAATATTGATGCACAAATCTCTGGTGCAAGAGTGCTACTTGCTGTTATCTGCTGTTACTTATCAGAACTTGAGGATTTGTTATTTTTGTTGCATTTAATCTGTGCATCTTCTGGGCATAAGCTCTACATGTGTTTTGTTGTATGCCATGCCATCTTTCCAGGGGTGTATGCCATGTATTTTTGTGATCTCTGTGGTGGCTAGCACAAGCATGAAAACTAGGCTTCGTGATGTTTCTGATTTCAGGGACTTAGTGATTTCTCCAAGTCCGTGACTGCGGTTATTTTGTTGCTATGTATCCATGTGGCTACAGAGAGATCCATGCTCCTTTCGGAGATGTTCAGTAAGGATGTTTTGTAGATATTGTTGTAATTGATCTATTCCTGCCCTTGTTTGAAATTATGGAGTGCCATAGCATGACTCAATCTTGCTCTACTTTTGCTATAAAATATTTCTGGCAGATTGTTTACGTGTTATTCAATTTTGCCAAGGTTGTTGTAATTGTTTCATACATGCTATGTACTTGGTCTTGCCATGGATAGCTTGATAAACATGCCATCTTGCTGTAGGTATGATTGTTTTGTCATGCATTGCTTTGTGGTGAGTACATCAAGCTCACCAAGATGCTTTCATATTATTGTTTCTGCCATGCTCTGTTTTCTGCTAAGACTGAAACCTGATAACGAAACTTGCTATGTTTACATGGTTGCCATCATATCTTTTGGTCCTTTTTGGCTTATAGTCAGTAAGGGACTTTTGTCATATGCATTTAGTAGAATACTGCCATGCCTTTTTTTCCATGTTAAGTTTCTGTAGCATGTTGTTTTCATGCTCTGAACACTGCTACCTGATGCTGTTTCAGTCATGTCCAGTAATTTCTCCAAGTCTGTGAACCTGTTATCTTTTGCACTTTTGCCATGCCTGTTTGAACCTGGTGTGGTGTGAACTAGCCATAGCTCAGTATTCATCTTTTGTCAATCATCTCCTGTAGATTACTGCCATATGCTTTGTTGCTACGTTGGAGTGCTGTAGCATAGTTACTTGTTGCATTCTAAGTGCTATCATGCTGTTAATCATAGATTCGTGTCATTCTTGTTTTGCTTGCCATTTGCAAACCGTGCATCCGTTTCCGGTGATCTTTATATCGATTTCGACCGAAATCATCTCATCTTTCCAGTGGCATGCTTGGTTTGCCAAGTTACTGCCTTGTTCATCATTTTCCTTCCGGAGCACGCATATGCGCATATCATATCTTGCATATCATTCTTGTTTTGCATCGTGTTGCTTGTGCATTTCTCGTGATTGATTGTGGTTCCATTGCTTGTGTTCTTGTCTTGGGTAGAGCCGGGAGACGAGTTCGTGAACGAGGAACCTGTTGAGTATGTTTAGGAGGATCAAGCTTTCGACAACTCTGAGAACCTTGCAGGCAAGATGACCATACCCTCGAAATCACTTCTATCTTTGCTTTGCTAGTTGTTCGCTCTATTGCCATGCTGCGCTACCTATCACTTGCCATATCATGCCTCCCATATTGCCATGTCAGCCTCTAACCATCCTTTCCTAGCAACCCGTTGTTTGGCTAAGTTACCGCTTTTGCTCAGCCCTTCTTATAGCGTTGCTAGTTGCAGGTGAAGTTGAAGTTTGTTCCATGTGGGAACATGGATATGTTGGGATATCACAATATCTCTTCTTTAATTAATGCATCTATATATTTGGTAAAGGGTGGAAGGCTCGGCCTTATGCCTGGTGTTTTGTTCCATTCTTGCCGCCCTAGTTTCTGTTTTACCGGTATTATGTTCCTTGAGTTTGCGTTCCTTACGCGGTTGGGTGATTTATGGGACCCCCTTGACAGTTCGCCTTGAATAAAACTCCTCCAGCAAGGCCCAACTTTGGTTTTACCATTTACCACCTAAGCCTTTTCCCGCGGGTTTTCGCGAGCCCGAGGGTCATCTTATTTTAACCCCCGGGCCAGTGCTCCTCTGAGCGCTGGTCCAAACTAGAGCACCGTGCGGGACCGTCCCTTGGCAACTTGGGTTATGTTGGTACCTGTACGCTTCGCTTATCCGGTGTGCCCTGAGAACGAGATATGTGCAGCTCCTATCGGGATTTGTCGGCACATTCGGGCGGCTTTGCTGGTCTTGTTTTACCATTGTCGAAATGTCTTGTAAACCGGGATTCCGAGACTGATCGGGTCTTTCTGGGAGAAGGTTTATCCTTCGTTGACCGTGAGAGCTTATGATGGGCTAAGTTGGGACACCCCTGCAGGGTATTATCTTTCGAAAGCCGTGCCCGCGGTTATGAGGTAGATGGGAATTTGTTAATGTCCGGTTGTAGAGAACTTGTCACTTGATCCAAGTAAAATACATCAACTGTGTGTGTAGCCGTGATGGTCTCTTCTCGGCGGAGTCCGGGAAGTGAACACGGTTTGAGTTATGAATGAGGTAAGTAGGAGTTCAGGATCACTTCTTGGTCATTACTAGATGACGACCGTTCCGTTGCTTCTCTACTCGCTCTCTTTTGCGTATGTTAGCCACCATATATGCTTAGTGCCCGCTGCAGCTCCACCTCATTACACCATCCTTTCCTATAAGCTTAAATAGTCTTGATCTCGCGGGTGTGAGATTGCTGAGTCTTCGTGACTCACAGATTCTACCAAAACAGTTGCAGGTACCGACGATGCCAGTGCAGATGATGAAATCGACCTCAAGTGGGAGTTCGATGAGGAACGTGGTCGTTACTATGTGTCTTTTCCTGATGATCAGTAGTGGAGCCCAGTTGGGACGATCGGGGATCTAGCATTTGGGGTTGTCTTATTTTCATTTGGATTTTGACCGTAGTCGGTCTATGTGTGGATTTTGGATGATGTATGAATTATATTTATGTATTGTGTGAAGTGGCGATTGTAAGCCAACTCTCGTTATCCCATTCTTGTTCATTACATGGGATTGTGCAAAGATGACCTTCTTGTGACAAAACCACTATGCGGTTATGCCTCTAAGTCGTGGTGGGAGATATAGCCGCATCGTGGGCATTACAGCTGCTGAATCCACTCCTCTTCCTCAGTGATCTGGCCCTCAGAGCCACTGACAACGGTCGCACCCAGCTGACGCATGAGCTCCTTATGACGCCCCTGGCCTTCTTCTCAGCCACATGAGACATGTACTGACCACGAGACTCCATGCAGAAGAGCTTCTTCATCTTGCACTTGATCTTCTTTGCCCAAGAGGGCTCTGTCCCAGAAGGCTCATAATCCTCATCGTCATCATCGGCCTCAGCCCCGTCCTCGGTCTCCATGTCAGCAGCAGTAGATGGACCCCCGGATTTAGGGGCTGGGGTGCCCCAACTGTCCTTCTTCCTCAGACGCTTGATCTCATGAGAGACCAATTCTCCAGTTTCCAGCATCACCTGGGGATAGACACGTGCCCAGGCCTTCTCAATGAGCAGCATGATGAACGAACCATAGATCGGGCACTTGCGCTCAGAAACGGCAGTGAGAAGTTCAGACCACATAACATGAGAAATGTCCAGGGACTCGCCAGTGTTTGCTTCCTTCTCATGCTGGCAGAAGAGAAGCATATCCACGAGATAGGAGTGGACCATATCCAGATTCCCGATGCGAGGAAAGAGGGTCTCTCGAAAGACACGATGAAGGATGTCCAGGTAGGTAGACAACTCATAGGTTTCCTTCTTAGTCACAGGGTGAACCTTCACAGTGCAGTAGGGCTAGAGGGCTTGCTTGTGAGTGGAGTTGACGTTGCGGTGAGGGCGAAAGCCGACAGGAGTCTCAAGACCGTGATCTTCCACCTGAAGTAACTCCATGAAGGCCTTCCACTTGACAGACAGTAACTTGCCATTTGTCATCCAGGTCAGAGTCCTTTCTTCATTAGTGCCAAGATGGACAGTAGCATAGAATTGAGCCACCAAATCTACATCAAAGTCCTTGTTGAACTGCATGATTCTGAGAATGTTGAGCTGAGCACACATCTGAAGAGCTTCACCAAAGTATTCAGGATCCTTTTCCATGGCATCCGTGTCGATGGAGCGAACATCAACATAGAGATTCTTCTTGGCCTTGATCACATCAAAGTAGATGGCAAACTGCAAGCGGTTCCAGAACGGGCGGTTGACAAAATTGGGTTCTTGGTCTTCCGCATAGGGGTTGCGACGACGCCTTTCCCAGAACTCCTTAGCAGACAACTCAGTCACAGTCTTGCCCCTTGGCTTCGGCCTGTTGGCAAGTTTCTTCTGATGATGAGGCGGAGGAGCCGCACTTGAGGAAGCACCTACTGACTCAGAGGTGCGGTAGCGCTTTGATGTTGCACGACCGGGGTTGACACGGCGGACTTGCTCCTCAGGACGTTCACCACCTGGAACCAAACACACGAACAGAAAAACCAACACGAAAGAAAAAGCGTAAGCCTCCAAACAAAACAACATGGATCAAACAGTGGTAGAGGAATGATGGAATCTGGCAGGCAGCGGTAATACCGCTGGCCATAGGCGGCAGTACCGCGCAAGTGGTAGTACTGCTCCAGCGGGAGCGGTAGTACCGCGCAAGACTGGGAACCGGCGGTTCCTACTGCTGTGGTCAGACCCGGCACTACCGGACTGCCAAATTCAAAAATAATCCTACCAAAACTTAATCCACACAGTCTAGACGCCTTCTCCAAACTACTCAAGCCAAGATTTAGCCAAAAATCTAGAGATGCAACCACTATTGCCCCAAAACGCTAGATCTGAGAACTAGACAAAAAGAGAGAAGGAACGAGGGCAATACCGGCATCCATGGCAAGAGGACGAGGTGGGGATCGACTCCACCGAAGGGAATGGAGAGGGATGGCCCGGAGACGGCGGCCCGCCGGAGCCCTCCCGCGATGAGGAGTCGCTGGAGAGAGGAAGAGGGACGAGGGGGCGGTGCGAATGGGTATGGGGGAGGAGAAACCTCCCCCTGCCCCGACATAACCCCCTGATCCCGCCCCCAGCGGTAGTACCGCTCGGGTGGGCGGTAGTACCACTTGTCAACATAAGCGGTAGTACCGCGCACAACCAGCGGTAGTACCGCTCAGCCAATACCCCAAAGACTAGGCACAAAGGCTTAGCTCAAAGAGAAAGGAAAAACAAAAAGGCAATAAAAGGAGACTAAGACAAGGCAGAGAGAAAGAGAAGCAAGAGACAACGAGGACCAACCACAAGACACAGCCTCTCCAAAGGGGAGGGCGGTGGCCGGAGCCACCTATGTTTGAGTCAATTGGTATGGCACCGCGAAGAATTATCCTTGGGCCCATGACCAAAACTCGTCTTTGAAGCACAAGTACCATCGAAAATGGCTAATGTGAAAGAGTTGATCAATTTATGCATAATAAGGGGAGGGAGAGTTCATTAAGAGAACAACACTCCCCCTATGTCCATGCCTACACCTAAACAAGATAACGAGTTGAGTATGGTGGGGAGTGCAAGTGTTCAAGCAACATTGCTCGAATCAATGATATTTAGATCATGCCTTAACTCGCGAAATCTTGCTTCATCCAACGGCTTCGTGAAAATATCTGCAAGCTTATCATGAGTGTTGACATAGTTGAGCTTGATCTCCCCTCGCCTAATATGAACCCTGATGAAGTGATACTGAATCTCAATATGCTTCGTCTTGAAGTGTTGCACCGGGTTGAGAGAAATCTTGATGGCACTTTCAATGTCACACCAAAGAGGCACTTTGTCACAAATGACACCGTAATCCTTTAAAGTTTGCCTCATCCATAAGAGTTGTGCACAACAACTCCCGGCTGCCACATACTCCGCTTCGGTGGATGAGAGAGACACACAACTTTGCTTCTTAGAAGACCAACTTACCAAAGAGCAACCAAGGAATTGGCACCCTCCGGAAGTGGATTTCCTATCCACTTTGTCTCCCGCCCAATCGGAGTCTGAATACCCTACAAGCTTGAAGTTTGCTCCTCTTGGGTACCATAAGCCAAAGTTTGGGGTATGAGCCAAATATCGAAAGATTCGCTTGACCGCCACAAAGTGGCTTTCCTTAGGTGTGGCTTGAAAACGTGCACAAATTCCCACACTAAACATGATATCCAGTCTAGATGTACAAAGGTAAAGTAATGAACCAATCATGGAGCGATATACCTTTTGATCCACCACTTTACCATTGGGATCGATGTCAAGTTGGCACTTGGTGGGCATTGGAGTGGACGCCGGCTTGACATCACTTAGCTTGAATCTCTTGAGCATGTCTTGAGTGTATTTGGCTTGGTTGATGAAGGTTCCTTCTCTTCTTTGCTTTACTTCGAAACCGAGAAAGAACTTCAACTCTCCCATGGAGGACATCTTGAACTTTGAGGTCATGAGTGCGGCAAATTCCTCATTGAAAGCTTTGTTAGGGGAACGAAAGATAATGTCATCAACATATAGTTGGCACACAAAAAACTCCCCTTTGACCTTCTTAGTAAAAAGAGTTGGGTCGATTAGCCCAACTTCAAACCCACGATCTTGTAACAACTCGGTAAGGTGGTCATACCACGCACGGGGGGCTTGTTTAAGGCCATAGAGTGCCTTATCGAGTTGATACACATGATCGGGAAAGTAGGGATCCTCGAATCCGGGGGGTTGCTTGACATAAACCAACTCATTAATAGGACCATTAAGAAAAGCACTTTTCACATCCATTTGTTGCAACTTAAAGTTGTGATGAGAAGCATAAGCAATCAACAAACAAATAGATTCAAGACGAGCAATGGGAGCAAAGGTTTTACCATAGTCGATACCCTCGACTTGGGAGTAGCCTTGTGCCACCAATCGTGCCTTGTTGCGGATGATGGTCCCATGAGCATCTTGCTTGTTCTTGAATATCCACTTGGTTCCAATGACATTGTGGTTCCCCATTGGCCTTGGCACTAATCTCCACACCTTGTTGTACTCAAAGTTGTTGAGTTCTTCATGCATGGCATTGAGCCAATCCGGATCTTCGAGAGCTTCATATACCTTTTGGGGTTCCACACAAGAGACAAACGCGTGATATTCACAATAGTTTCCCAATTGTCTACGAGTGCTTACCCCCTTTTGAATGCTTCCAAGCACATTCTTCATGAGATGACCCTTGGTGGAGAGATTGGAAGCAATCTTGGTGACACGACGCTCCAATTCCTCCTCGGTGGTGAGTTGAGGAGCGTTCACTTGATCATCTTGAGCGCCTGTAACACCCCGGATGTAACTTTCCATATTTGTAACTCCAACTCTTGCCATTTTCGGCTATGTGTTATGATATTCCCTTCGTGGTCGGGTTTGTTTTTCGTTTTGCATTTTGTTCATGTCATGCATCTCATATCATGTCATCATGTGCATTGCATTTGCATACATGTTCGTCTCATGCATCCGAGCATTTTCCCCGTTGTCCGTTTTGCAATCCGGCACTCCCACCTCCTCCGACGCACCCCTCTTGTTTCTTTTTGTGAGCGGGTGTTGAACGTTCTCGGAATGGACCGAGGCTTGCCAAGTGGCCTTGGTATACCACCGGTAGACCACCTGTCAAGTTTCGTGCCATTTGGAGGTCGTTTGATGCTCCAACGGTTAACCGGGTAACCACAAAGTCCTTTTGTGTGTTGCAGCAAACCCCCCCTCCAAACAGCCCAAAACCCCTCTTAGTCTCCTCCATGCTCTCGGTTGTTCGATCACGATCGTGTGGGCGAAAACCGTGCTCCATTTGGAGTCTCCTAGCTCCCTCTACCTATAAAAATACCTCCCCCCTCCAAAATCTCGGGCAAAAACCACCCCTAACCCTAGATCAAATCGCCCCGCCGCCACCAGACGCGTCCACCGCCGCTGGACACTGCACCCGCCGCCGCGCCGGGCCTCTCCCAGCCTGCCACGTGGCAGCGCCACCACCCGTACGCCCGCGGCCCGGCGAGCCCGTTCCCGGCCCCCGCGGCCCGGGACGCCGCCCGCGCCCTCCGCGCCTCCTCCGCCCGCGCGCCGCCGCCGTCCTCCGCCGGACCTCGCCGCCTCGCCGCTTCCCCGTCACCGGTTGCCGCGCCGCCTCCGCCGCGCCCTCCCGCGGGCCGCGCCG
>NC_057811.1:200286715-200325046 GCF_018294505.1 Triticum aestivum | reverse complement strand
CCACGCCGCGCCGGCGCCGCGCCCCATCTTCCTCCTCTCCATCTCCGGTCGTCGGCCCCGCCACCCTCCTCCTCTCGAGCTCCGGCGAGCAGCAACTCCGGCCGTCCCTGATCTCCGGCGGCCCGAACCCTAGATCTCACCGAAGGTCGACTTTCTTCCTCCCCCGAAATATTCCAAGTCCTAGATAATTTATAATATGTGCTCCTGTTCATTGCAACATAACTCTCTGCATATAGCTCCATTTCGTGCGTGTAATATATCAAAATGTTCGTCTCTAGATGCTCTTCATTTTGTTCCATTGTGCCGTGTTCATTTGAGTCTATCTTGATGCCCAAATCTCTCGTGCAAGAGTGCTATATGCTGTTACCTGCTGTTACTTATCAGAACTTAGGGTTTTGTTATTTTTGTTGTGTTTAATCTGTGCATCTTATGGGCATGAGATCTACATGTGTTTTGATGTATGCCATGCCATCTTTACAGATGTGTATGCCATGTATTTTTGTGATCTCTTTGGTGACTAACACAAGCATGCAAACTAGACTTCGTGATGTTTCTGATTTCAGGGATTTAGTGATTTCTCTAAGTCTGTGACTGCTGTTATTTTGTTGCTATGTATCCATGTGGCTACAGAGAGATCCATGCTCCTTTCGGAGATATTCAGTAAGGATGTTTTGTAGATATTGTTGTAGTTGATCCATTCCTGCCCTTGTTTGAAATTATGGAGTGCCATAGCATGACTCAATCTTGCTCTACTTTTGCTATAAAATATTTCTGGCAGATTGTTTACGTGTTACTCAATTTTGCCAAGGTTGTTGTAATTGATCCTTTCATGCTATGTATTTGCTCTTGCCATGGATAGCTTCATAAACATGCCATCTTGCTGTAGGTATGCTTGTTTTGTCATGCATTGCTTTGTGATGAGTGCATCAAGCTCACCAAGATGCCCTCATAATGTCTGTTTCTGCCATGCTCTGTTTTCTGTCAAGTCTGAAACCTGTTAACGAAACTTGCTATGTTTACATGGTTGCCATCATATCTTATGATCCTTTTTGGCTTATGGTCAGTAAGGAACTTTTGTTCTATGAATTTAGTAGATTCATGCTATGCCTTGTTTTTCTATGTTAGGTTCCTGTAGCATGTTATTTTCATGCTCTGAACACTGCTACCTGATGCTGTTTCAGTCATGTCCAGTAATTTCTCCAAGTCTGTGAACCTGTTATCTTTTGCACTTTTGCCATGCCTGTTTGAACCTGGTGTGGTGTGAACTAGCCATAGCTCAGTATTCATCTTTTGTCAATCATCTCCTGTAGATTACTGCCATATGCTTTGTTGCTACGTTGGAGTGTTGTAGCATAGTTACTTGTTGCATTCTAAGTGCTATCATGCTGTTAATCATAGATTCGTGTCATTCTTGTTTTGCTTGCCATTTGCAAACCGTGCATCCGTTTCCCGTGATCTTTATATCGATTTCGACCGAAATCATCTCATATTTCCAGTGGCATACTTGGTTTGCCATGTTACTGCCTTGTTCATCATTTTTCTTCCGGAGCACGCATATGCATCGCATACCACATCTCGCATATCATACATGTTTTGCATCATGTTGCTTGTGAATTTCCCGTGATTGATTGTGGTTCCGTTGCTTGTGTTCGTGTTGTGGGTAGAGCCAGGAGACGAGTTCGTGAACGAGGAACCTGTTGAGTACGCTTACGAGGATCAAGCTTTCGACTACTCTGAGAACCTTGCAGGCAAGATGACCATACCCTCGAAATCACTTCTATCTTTGCTTTGCTAGTTATTCGTTCTATTGCCATGCTGCGCTATCTACCATTTGCTATATCATGCCTCCCATATTGCCATGTCAAGCCTCTAACCATCCTTTCCTAGCAAACCGTTGCTTGGCTAAGTTACTGCTTTTGCTCAGCCCTTCTTATAGCGTTGCTAGTTGCAGGTGAAGTTGAAGTTGGTTCCATGTTGGAACATGGATATTTTGGGATATCACAATATATCTTATTTAATTAATGCATCTATATATTTGGTAAAGGGTGGAAGGCTCGGCCTTATGCCTGGTGTTTTGTTCCACTCTTGCCGCCCTAGTTTCCGTCATACCGGTATTATGTTCCTTGAGTTTGCGTTCCTTACGCGGTTGGGTGATTTATGGGACCCCCTTGACAGTTCGCCTTGAATAAAACTCCTCCAGCAAGGCCCAACTTTGGTTTTACCATTTGCCACCTAAGCCTTTTCCCTTGGGTTTTCGTGAGCCCGAGGGTCATCTTTATTTAAACCCCCGGGCCAGTGCTCCTTTGAGTATTGGTCCAACCTATCAGTCGCCGGTGGCCACCAGGGGCAACTCTGGGCTCGCCTATCGGAAGCTTGGACAATCCGGTGTGCCCTGAGAACGAGATATGTGCAGCTCCTATCGGGATTTGTCGGCACATTCGGGTGGCTTTGCTGGTCTTGTTTTACCATTGTCGAAATGTCTTGTAAACCGGAATTCCGAGACTGATCGGGTCTTTCCGGGAGAAGGTTTATCCTTCGCTGACCGTGAGAGCTTATGATGGGCTAAGTTGGGACACCCCTGCAGGGTATTATCTTTCGAAAGCTGTGCCCGCGGTTATGAGGCAGATGGGAATTTGTTAATGTCCGGTTGTAGAGAACTTGTCAATTGACTTAATTAAAATACATCAACCGCGTGTGTAGCCGTGATGGTCTCTTCTCGGTGGCGTCCGGGAAGTGAACACGGTTTCTGGGTTATGTTGAACGTAAGTAGTTTCAGGATCACTTCTTGATCATCTCTAGCTTCGCGACCGTAGCGTTGCTTCTCTTCTCGCTCTCACTTGCGTATGTTAGCCACCATATATGCTTAGTGCCTGCTGCAGCTCCACCTCATTACACCATCCTTTCCTTTAAGCTTAAATTGTCTTGATCTCGCGGGTGTGAGATTGTTGAGTCCTCATGACTCACAGATTCTACCAAAACAGTTGCAGGTGCCGACGATGCCAGTGCAGATGACGCAACCGAGCTCAAGTGGGAGTTCGATGAGGAACGTGGTCATTACTATGTTTCTTTTCCTGACGATCAGTAGTGGAGCCCAGTTGGGACGATCGGGGATCTAGCATTTGGGGTTATCTTATTTTCATTTGGATTTTGACCGTAGTTGGTCTATGTGTGGATTTTGGATGATGAATGAATTATATTTATGTATTGTGTGAAGTGGCGATTGTAAGCCAACTCTCGTTATCCCATTCTTGTTCATTACATGGGATTGTGTGAAGATGATCCTTCTTGCGACAAAACCACAATGCGGTTATGCCTCTAAGTCGTGCCTTGACACGTGGGAGATATAGCCGCATCATGGGCGTTACAGCGCCGTCTTGAGCTTGTTCTTGATCTTGAACTTGCTCGGAGGAGAGAACTTGACCTTGGGCATCACTTGGTGTGTCACCACCGTCTTGAGGATGATCTTGCCCTTGGTCTTGTTCATGAGGTTGAGGGCCTTCACTTTGTTCTTCGGAAGTATGTGGGCCTTGGGTTGGTGATGGCTCCACTTGAGTGGAGCATTGTCCTTCTCCTTCGGCCACAAGGGGTTCCTCAATGGGTAGGATAAAACCAACACCCATTCTTCTTATGGCTTGAGGAGGAATTTCATCACCTACATCACAAGTGCCACTTTGCTCCACTTGGGAGCCGTTATTCTCATCAAACTCCACGTTACACGTCTCCTCAATAACTCTCGTGGATTTATTGAGGACACGGTAAGCATGAGAGTTTGTAGCATAACCAACAAATATGCCCTCATAAGCTCTAGCCTCAAATTTAGACAACTGAAGACCTTTCTTGAGAATGAAACTCTTACACCCGAACACCCGAAAGTACTTGAGGTTGGGCTTGTTACCGGTGAGTATCTCATATGGAGTCTTGTTCAAGCCCTTGCGGAGATAGATCCAATTGGATGCATGACACACGGTGTTGATGGCTTCGGCCCAAAAGTTGTATGGAGACTTGAACTCCACCATCATGGTCCTTGCGGCATCCATCAACGTCTGGTTCTTCCTCTCCGCAACACCATTTTGTTGAGGGGTGTAAGGTGCGGAATATTGATGCTTGATCCCCTCATCACTAAGAAACTCATCCAAGGTGTAGTTCTTGAACTCGGTGCCGTTGTCACTTCTTATTGTCAAGATCTTTGCATTGTGTTGACGTTGGGCTTCATTTGCAAAGTCAATGACGGTTTGTTGGGTCTCACTCTTCCTCTTGAAGAAATACACCCAAGTGTATCTTGAATAGTCATCCACAATCACCAAGCAATATTTTCTACCCCCAAGACTATCAAAGGATGGAGGCCCAAAGAGATCCAAATGAAGGAGCTCCAAAGGCCTCTTCAAGTAAATGAGAGTCGTGGGAGGGTGAGCCTTCTCATGAAGCTTTCCTTCGATACAAGCACGGCAAGCACGATCTTTAGCAAAACTAACGTTTGTTAGTCCATGGACATGGTCCCCCTTGAGAAGACTTTGCAAAGATCTCATATTGACATGGGCTAAACGGCGATGCCAAAGCCATCCCACGTCAACTTTAGCCATTAGGCATGTCGCGGTCTTAGTGGGTCGCTCCGAAAAGTTAATCACATAGAGACCGTTCTCGACATGCGCAACAAAGGCTACTTTAAGAGTCTTGCTCCACAAGAGGGCCACGTATCAATATCAAAGAAGGTGGCAAAACCCATGATTGTAAGTTGACGAACGGAAAGTAAATTGTATGCAAGGGACTCAACAAGCATTACTTTATCGACCGTGAGATCATGAGAAATGACTACTTTGCCGAGTCCTGATACCTTAGAAGACGAGGCATCACCCCACTCGACATTGGTGGGCATAGATGGAATCTTGTGCACGTCCACCACCAAGTCCTTGCTTCCGGTCATATGATTTGTAGCTCCACTATCGAGCAACCATGATCCCCCACCGGAAGCAAACACCTACAAGAGATCAATGCTTGGTTTTAGGTACCCATTTTGTAATGGGTCCTTTGATGTTAGTAACAAGGGTCTTAGGAACCCAAATAGACCATTCAATATACTCATGAGGAGAACCAACAAATTTGGCATAAACATGCCCATCACTAGCACGGCATAGCACATAAGAAGGATTAAAGTCGCCAGCTTTGTTGGAAGGGGTGGCATTGCCCTTCTTGACATCGCCACCCTTCCAATTGTTCTTCTTCTCCTTGGAAGCACCCTCTCCCTCCTTCACAAAAGTTTGCTTGAGAGGAGGAGGTCGTTTGGTCTTGTCATTCTTCTTCTTGTTCTTGGGCTTGGGTGCGAACCCAATCCCCTCCTTGGCCGCAACTTCCTTTTGATTGCTCAAAAGGTCGTTGAGGTTCTTCTCACCTTGTATGCATGACACAAGGCCTTTCTCAAGATGCTCCTTCAACTTAGCATTCTCCTCAACAAGATGCACATGCTCACAACAAGGGTTAGTAGCATTTGCATTATCAATTAACACCATATGAGGAAAGGTGGCTTTCTCCTTAGTTAGCTTCACTTGGAGTTGATCATGAGACTCCTTGAGGCTAGCATGAATACCCTTCAAGACTTTGTGAGCCTTGTCGAGAATGTCAAACTCCTCTTTGAGTCTAGCAAGATCAACCCCAAGCTTTGCCTTCTCGGAGTTTAGCACACGAGACACAACAAGAGCATGATCAAGATCTTTCTTTAACTTAGCATGATCATCGTTGTATGACTCCTCAAGAGCCAAACGAAGACCACACTCTTCGTCAAGAGCATTGGAAAGATCCGAAATCTCATCGGCATAGTCACGACTATGCCCCTCCATCTTAGAGATGGTATCTTCGTGAGCCTCGATCATGTCATTGGCTTCACCAAGTTGTTCCAAGAGAGCAACGAAGTGCTTCTTGGATTTACCCTTGAGTTTACCCATAAATGTCTCAAACTCATTTTCCTCCACATTTGTCCCCTCATGTTCATCAATGCTATCCATCGAAGAAGGATTATTAATGATGGTAGTTTTGATGTTGGGGGTTACCTTGTTGGTGGCTTTAGCCATGAGGCACTTGGCGGTGAGGTTCTCATTGGGTGAGTCGAAGAGAGACATCCGTGGAGTCATCGCAATGGCAACGGAGGCCATGGCACCCGACTCACCATCTTCATCATCGTCATCATCCTCATTGTACTCTTCTTGTACCACCAATGCCTTGGGAGGAGTCTTCTTGGTGAAGTTGCTCTTGTTGGGGAACGACTTGGACTTGTCCTTTTGAATGAGCTTGCCACCATTGTCTTCCCTCTTCTCGTAAGGGCACTCCGCAACAAAGTGGCTCACATTGCCACAATTGAAGCAAGTCCTCACTCGTTGCTTGCCCTTTGCGCCACTTGAATTGTTCTTGTTGAAGTTTGGCCTTGTGTTCTTCTTGCTCCAAAATTGCCTTGAAGCAAGAGCCATGTGTTCATGATAGGCATACTTCGTATCTTCGAGGTTGCTTTCTTCTTCTTCCTCTTCATCCTCTTCCTCCATACTAACCTTGGCCTTTAGAGCAAGGTTGGGCTTCTTTACTCTTTGAGAGCGAAGGACCGCATTGTCGGCGGTCTTGTCCAAGATGCTCATGGCAACGAACTCATCCAACACTTCACTTGAGGACAAGGTGTGGAAGTCCGGCCTTTGACGAATGACGGAGGACATGGCTTTGTGGTAGGCATCATTGCCTTGAGGAATTTGCACTTGATCCAATTGTCATCCGTGTCCTTACTTCCATGATCTCGGAGAGAGACCGCGAGTTTGGTTACTCTCCGAAAAAGCTCACGAGGTTCTTCATCTTCTTTCATTGCAAACTCATCGGCTTCATCTTGCACCACTTCATAGTTGGAGCGTTGAATGCTTGTGCTTCCCCGATAGAGGGAAACAACTTGGAGCCAAGCATCTTTGGCCACGGTGTAGGGCCGGAGATGAGGAAGATCTTCGGGTGGGATTGCTTCTTGGATGATGAAGAGAGCATTCTCATTGAATTGATGATCCACAACTTCTCTAGGAGTGAAGTTACTTCGGTCATGCGGATAGAAACCTTCTTCAATGATTCTCCAAAGGTTAGTGTTCACATGATTTAAATGACGCTTAAAACGATAGACCCAAGAATCAAAATCTACATTCTTCTCAATCTTAGGGGCCTGTCCGGCATGATTCAAATGAGTGGAAGGGAGCGGTCCACCATAGACAAGTGGAGGTTCCACGTGGGCAAAGATGCCGGTGCCATTTTTACCACTAGAAGAAGGAGCTTTCTCGCTAGTAGCTTCCCCCTTGTCGGAGGTAGCATCCGTCACCTTGTTGGCGGGATCACCCACTTTCAACGGTGCGGTGGAAAGTTTAAGCCCATCTAAGAATTTATTAACCATGCTTTCGACCTCGGTAGTCATGGAGGTTTTCAATGTGTCCAACGCCACATTGAATTCCTCACGAGAGACCGAGGTACCCCCATCTCCCGTAGACGAGACCGGATTCACACCGGAGTGCTCCTCCACACCGTCTACGACGTCAACCATACTCTTCGGACGGTAAAGTCCTTAATAAAGAGACGAGGCTCTGACACCAATTGAAAGGATTGATATAGTTGACTAGAGGGGGGTGAATAGGCAACTAACAATTTTTAGCTTTACTTTACCAATTTAAACTTTGCATTAAAGTAGGTTGTCTAGATATGCAACTAAGTGAGCAACCTATATGATGCAATGACAACAAGCACACAAGCAAGCAAGGGATTTAACACAAGTAAGCTTGCGAAAGTAAAGGGACAGGATAACCAAGAGTGGAGCCGGTGAAGACGAGGATGTGTTACCTAAGTTCCTTCCTTTTGAGGGGAAGTACGTCTCCGTTGGAGCGGTGTGGAGGCACAATGCTCCCCAAGAAGCCACTAGGGCCACCGTATTCTCCTCACGCCCTCACAGAATGCGAGTTGCCGTGATTCCACTATTGGTGCCCTTGAAGGCGGCGACCGGACCTTTACAAACAAGGTTGGGGCAATCTCCACAACTTAATTGGAGGCTCCCAACGACACCACAAAGCTTCACCACAATGGACTATGGCTCCGCGGTGACCTCAACCGTCTAGGGTTCTCAAACACCCAAGAGTAACAAGATCCGCTAGGGATAAGTGGGGGGAATCAAATTTCTCTTGGTGGAAGTGTAGATCGGGGCCTTCTCAACCAATCCCGAGCAAATCAACAAGTTTGACTGGCTAGGGAGAGAGATCGGGCGAAAATGGAGCTTGGAGCAACAATGGAGCTTTTGGGGGAAGAGGTAGGTCAACTTTGGGGAAGAAGACCTCCTTATATAGTGGGGGGAACAATCCAACCATTACCCCCCAAAACAGCCCCACAGGAGCGGTACTACCGCGGGAGGCAGCGGTACTACCGCTGGGCACATCGGTACTACCGCACCCCTGGGCGGTACTACCGCAGAGTTCGGAGGGCAGGAGAGATACGGACCCGAGCGGTACCGCCGCGGTGGTAGGGCGGTACTACCGCTCATGAGCGGCACTGCCGCTCTACTGCCGCTGCAAAGTACCGCACAATCCGACACGAAAAATGACCCCTCGAGTCGACGCGGTAGGGGCCTGGTACCGTAGCGGTACTACTGCTGAGGACCCACTGGCGGTACTACCGCTGCAGAGCGGTACTGCCGCCTGTGACCCCTAAGCGGTACTACCGCTGGGTACCGCGGTACTACCGCTGGGACCAGACTCAGCCCAAAGAGAGAGGAAAGATATCTCCAATGACGCGGAAAGGCTCAGAGGGTGCAAAGAGGATGTGTACGTGTTGATTCCACCCTAGCCTTACCAAAGCGGACCCCCTCTTGATAGTACGGTGACTCCTACGAAACTAATCCACCAAAAGAAGCGAAAGAGCTACACCGTCTTGAATGACACTCCGAGGGGAAAGAAATCGTCTCGTGCCAAATGATGAATCTCTGAAATGCTCAAAGCACACGATTAGTCCGCAAACGTGTTGTCATCAATCACCAAAACTACATTTAGAGAGATATGCCTTAACATATGTGAAATCTGGTTCTTCAATGTGTGTTCCGCATGCATCATTTCTGTTGTAGCCATCACCTTTTATTTATCTTATTTTATCGGCAAAAAAATGCTCGAGCAGAATGGCACTACATTCCGTGTTGTTTGTTGAAGGACAACGCTAACGCCCACACGTGTGGTGGGAGCCAAACCCGCCCACACGCCCTGTAGCACACACACTACGCCATGTCACCGCATGCATGCAGTGGAAATCTTTTTGGATTTTCTGTTTTTAAAATGTTTTATCTCTTAAATGAAAAATCCAATTGAAGATCCGTTTTCATGGGCAAATCCCTCGCGACGAGATCTTCGAAATTAGATCTCATATCAATATATTTTGACGAATTTTTTTTGGTTAAAAATTGCCGTGTCTATTGCACATGAATTGCCATGATGTTTACACTGAAGTTGCCATGATATGTTTCAACTATTTTCTTCTACATTTAAAGTAAATGACATATTATAAAACAGGGAATTAAGAAACTAGACTTGTCATACAAAAAATATTTTCATGGTTAAAGTACTCTAATTGCCATCATCGAAAAACTAAAATTGCCATGATCTACAAACTAAAATTACCACATGGCAACTTTAGTTCAAGCACTATGGCAACTACAGTGTAAACTCATGGCAACTTTTGGGCAAAAAAAATTTCGTCAAAACATATCAACATGGGTTCTAGTTTTGAAAATCTCGTCGAGACGGATTTAATGGTGAAAACGGATTTTTAATTCACTTTTTTAATTAGGACATAAAACATTTTTAAGCCGAAAACCAAAAAGATTTCTGCTGATGTCATCTGTTCATACGTGGCAAAATGAGTGGTGATGGAGGCGTGTGGGCGATGTGCAAACGCCCACACGTGTGGGCGTTAGTTTTTCCGTTTTTGAACTACATTGCATTTCTATATATAACTGGAGTATAGTCCCCCCTTTTGGTTGACTTCTTTTTTCCGTTGTAACCTTTTTATTTTTGATTTCATGTTTTTTAGTTCTAGCGTTTGCATGATGGAATTGAGTAGAAAATGAACCGCACCGCTCCCGTCAAGCAAGCGCACTGCCGCGTTTGCGCGAGGCCGAGCCAGAAACGAGCCGCAACAGCCGACGATTGGGCGTGCCGCCTCGTCGCATGCGGAGGCGAGTCCGTCACATCCGTGGCCCCACTATCTATCTTAGGGGTGTTGGGGGTGCGGTTGTTTGGGGGGAGGGGGGAAGAGAATAACCGCACTGCGTTGTCAACCAAGTGCACTGCCGAGGGTGGGGTGGGGGTTGGGACCCCCCTCCCCCACCCCCGGCGAGGTCGAACCAGGAACGAGCCGGAGCAGGCAACGACGCCGCGTGCCGCGGCGTCTGATACGTCTCCATCGTATCTACTTTTTATAACACGTTTGCTCTTGTTTTGGACTCTAATTTGCATGATTTGAATGAAACTAATTCGGACTGACCTGTTTTCAGCAGAACTGCCATGGTGTTGTTTTTGTGCAGAAATAAAAGTTCTCAAAATTGGACCAAACTTTTTAGAGATTTGTTTTGAAATAAAAGAAAAATATTGGATCAAAGACCCACTAGGCACCAGGACGCGCCACCCCCTCTCGCGCGCCCTGGTGGGTAGTGGGCCCCTCGAGGCTCCGCTGACCCTAATCTAGATACTATAAATTTCTATTTCCCGAGAAAAAAATCAGGGAGGAAGCTTCATCACGTTTTATGATACGGAACCGCTGTCCCCTCTTGTTCTTCATCTGGAGCCAGATCTGGAGTCCGTTTGGGGCTTCGGAGAGGGGGATCTTCCGTCTTCATCATGATCAACCATCCCCCATCACCAATTTCATGATGCTCACTGTCGGGAGCGAGTAATTTCTTCGTAGGCTTGTTGGACGATGATTGGTTGGATGAGATTCATCATGTAATCGAGTTAGTCTTGTTTGGGCTTGATCCCTAGTATCCACTATGTTCTAGCATTGATGTTGCTATGACTTTGCTATGCTTAATGCTTGTCACTAGGGCTCGAGTGCCATGATTTTCGATCTAAACCATTTATGTTTTCACCAATATATTTGTGTTCTTGATCCTATCTTGCAAGTTGTATGCACCTGCTATGTGTTATGATCTGCATACCCCCAATGTGACAATAATTGTGATTCTTTCGGTGATTACTGTAGTTTGAGGAGTTCATGTATTCACTATGTGTTAATGCCTTGTTTCGGTTCTCTATTAAAAGGAGGCCTTAATATCCCGTAGTTTTCTTATGGACCCCGCTGCCACAAGAGGGTAGGATAAGGATGATATGCAAGTTCTTTTCCATAAGCATGTATGACTATTTATGAAATACATGCCTACATTACATTGATGAATTGGAGCTAGTTTTGTGTCGCCCTAGGTTATGACTATTTTATGATGAATATTCTCCAACGTTATCATCGATCCAATGCCTACGAGTTATTCACATATTGTTCTTGCTAAGTTACTACTGTTGTAACCGCTACAAAACTACTGCTACTACTGTTACTATTACTGCTACTATCATTGCTACTGCTATCAAACTATCATACTACTGTGCTACTGATCACGCTACTGCATACATTTCGTCTCCAATTGTGGTTGAATTGACAACTCAACTGCTAATACTTACAAGTATTCTTTGGCTCCCCTTGTGTCGAATCAATAAATTTGGGTTGAATACTCTACCCTCAAAAATTGTTGCGGTCCCCTATACTTGTGGGTTATCAAAACCTTTTTCTGGCGCTGTTGCCAGCGAGCATAGCTATATTTGTTAAGTCACTTGGGGTTTATATCTGTTGATCATTATGAAGAATCTTAAGGATGGTAGAACTAAGATCATTCCCTCTAAGACGAGGGGAGGTAAGGAACTGTTATCTACCTCTGCACTTGATTCACTTTCTGTTTTGAGTAAGCTTGCAACACCACCACCTGCTATTAATCCTTATATGTCGCAAGTTATTGAAGATACTACTTCTGCTATGAATGATGCTATTGATGATGCTAGTACTTTGCTTGATAAGAATGTACCACTAGGTGAATTTCTTTATGAACAACTTGCTAGAGCTAAAGAAATTGAGAATCTTGAAACCAATGAGATTACTAAACCTGATGAATTTATTGAAACAGAATATTATGAAACACCTGTTAGACCTAGCTCTCTTAGATATGAATTGCTTAAGATACCCGAGGGTTATAAGAGGTAGCTAGGGACCTTCTTGCTTGTAAGGATAGAGATGATCTTAAGAAATTACTATGCAAATTGAAAGAAAAATATCTGAATGCTAGAATGAAATATGATCCTAAGTTTGCTACTTCACCTATCTTTATTACTGATAAGGATTATGAATTCTCTGTCTACCCAGAGTTAATTACTTTGGTTGAATCTGATCCTTTCCATGGCTATGAAACTGAAACTATTGCGGCACATCTTACTAAATTAAATGATATAGCCACCCTATTTGCTCATGATGAAAAAAATGCTATTACTATATTCTCAAGTTATTTACTTTCTCGTTAAAGGGTGATGCTAAGATATGGTATAATACTCTTGCTCCTGGTTGTGTGCGTAATCTCTAGGATATGATTTATTACTTCTCTCAAAAATATTTTCCTACTCATAAGAAACAAGCTGCCATACAGGAAATATTTAACTTTGTGCAAATTTAAGGAGAGAGTCTCCCACAAGCTTGGGGAGGCTTCTCCAATTACTTAATGCTCTTCCTGATCATCCTCTTAAGAAAAATGAAATACTTGATATCTTCTATAATGGACTAACCGGTGCTTCTAGGGACTACCTACATAGTTGTGCTGGTTGTGTTTTCAGGGAACGAACTATTGAACAAGCTGAGGAACTATTGAATAATATATTAAAGAATTACGATGATTGGACACTTCCTGAACCACCGCCTAAACCCACTCTGAAGAAGAGGCCTATTTTATTTCTTAGTCCTGAAGATATGCAAGAAGCAAAGAAATGTATGAAAGAAAAAGGTATTAAAGTTGAAGATGTTAAGAATTTGCCACCTATTGAAGAAATACGTGGTCTTGACACACCACCACAGGTGGTAGAGGTAAATTCTCATATAAAGTCTGATGAAGGTGACATTCCCTACAATAAAATCTCCTAGTCAATGCTTGTGTGAATTTGACAATTACATTATTAAGCAAGATCATTTTAATGCAAATGTTATGAAACAGTTGAAATGAAATGCATACATGATTGATTGCTTGAGTGACTTGTTGTTTAGAATTGTTAATGATGTCAAAGGTGTTAGTAAACATGCTTCTATGGTCCAAACTCAGTTAGAACAAGTTGCTAAATCTCAGGGTGAATTGCTCAATGAAATGAATAATAATATGAATGATCATGTTGTTAGAGTAATGACTAGAGGAGGTAGAATGACTCAGGAGCCACTTTATCCTGAAGGTCACCCTAAAAGAATTGAACAAGAGTCTCAAAGAATTAATGTTGATGCACCTAGTCCTTCTAAAAAGAAAAAGAAAAAAAATGATAGAACTTTGCATACTTCTAGTGAACCTGAGGTAAAACAACCTTCTGAGGATGATAATGATGTTTCTGTTTCTGATGCCGAAACTCAATCTGGTAATGAACATTCACCTACTGATAATGATAATGACAATGATGATGTTCATATAGATGCTCAACCATATATTGATAAAGAACCAGAGAATGATGTTGAAATAGAACCTGTTGTTGATCTTGATAACCCACCTACTAAAAATAGATGTTATGATAAGAGAGACTTTGTTGCTAGAAAACATGGTAAAGAAAGAGAACCATGGGTTTAGAAACCCATGCCCTTTCCACCTAAACCATCTAAGAAAAATGATGAGGAAGAATTTGAATGCTTTGATGAAATGATTAGGCCAATCTTTTTGCATACTCATTTGACTGATATTTCAAAGATGGCCGCTTATGCAAAATATATGAATGATATTGTCACTAATAATAGAAAAATACCTGAAGCTGAAATCTCCACCATGCTTGCAAACTATTCTTTTAAAGATGGAGTACCTAAGAATTTAGGAGATCCAGGAATACCAACTACATCATGCTCTATTAAAAGAAATTATGTCAAAACTGCTTTATGTGATTTAGGAGCTGGTGTTAGTGTTATGCCTTTCTCTTTATACAAAAGACTTGATTTGAATAAACTCACACCCACTACAATATCATTGCAAATGGCTGACAAATCAACTGCCATACCTATCGGTGTGTGTGAGGATGTGACCGTTCTGGTTGCATATGTTACTGTTTTAACAGACTTAGTTATACTTGATATGCCCGAGGACGACAACATGTCGATGATCCTTGGTAGACCCTTTTTTAATACTGCAGGGGTTGTTATTAATTCCAACAAAAGCAAGGTCACTTTTCATGTCAATGGTAATGAGCATACGGTGCATTTTCCAAAGAAACAATTTCAAGTGAATGGTATTAATGTTATTGAAAAGACCCTGACAATTACCGTTGGAAGTTTTCAAATTCCTCTTCCTATTGTCAAAAAGAAGTATGAAACACTTATTGTTGAGGAGATGCTTATCCTTGTTAAGGTAACTTAGTGTTTTACGAAGATTCTTCGGGTTCATGCTAATCGAAAATGGTGTTTAATAAGACTTGATCAACCTTATTAATGGATTATTTTCGAGAGGCATGTGGTCGATGAATATAGTAGGCACAACCTTCTGTAATCATTTTATATTTCCTGTTATTTTTAGTTAAATACAATAAAATGATATGAATATCCTGTTTTCTGAATTATCCATGCAATAAAAAGTGCGAAAAATGAAAGTGCTCAAAATGACCTAAAATTAACACGATTTTTTCTGAATATTTGAGAATTTCTGGCGCTGAAAACACCACAGGGGGTGCCGCAGGTACCCACTAGGCACCAGGGTGCGCCACAGCCCTCTGGTGCACCCTGGTGGGTAGTGAGCCCAAAAGGACTCCCCACTTACTCCCTTAGCTCACATCCTCACTCACCTTCAGAAAAAAAATCCCCGTAGCTCTCTCTCTCTCGTGTTCTTGCTCCCAAACCTGAGATTTTCGATCTCTTTGCTTGGAGCTCCGTTTCTCCAATTAGTTTTTGCTTTAGTGATTTATATTTTTAGTAATTAGATACTCTTGGTGCTACTAAAAATGAGCTTGCATGTTGAATTCTATGAGTTCCAAGTAGTTTGAATGCTTGATATAGCCTCTATACATCCATATGAGTAGTTGTTATCAGTTTTGTGAAGTTTTATCGATATTATTTTGTGACCCAAAAATTTCAGAAATTTGTTCGTACAAAAATGAACCTCTTTAGGAGGAGTTCTTAAAGGAGGAGGTCCTCGGAGGAATCTTCGAGTGAGAGCTCGATACGACAGGCTTATGTTGAGCCAAGGGCAAGCTCGGTACGAGATGCGATACCAAATCGTGCCTCTGGCCATGTGATGAGTTCATGATAGGTGCGGGCATTAAAGAAGAATTTGATCAGTACGTTCATAACACTGAGCTCTCTCCCTTCATCACAGATAAGTGTATTCAACATCACAATCTCATCCAATCGTTCACCAAAAAATTTAAGTACCATTCTCGTGATTCTAGAGTCTCATTTTGCCTTTATGATAGAGCCTATGTTATGCCTTTAGAAGAATTCTATGATGGATGCAAAATTCCGTGTTGGGGTTCGCTAGACGAACCATCAAAATCTGATTATGAGATGTTCCTGAGTAGCCTCTGTTGTGGTGAGAATAGAGGAGTTACACAAGCTAGAATAAAAAGTATACAATTTCCCTCCATCCGTTACTTTGTGCTTTTTAATGGTAAATGCATTGTAGGCAAACAAGACTCTAGTTCACTCTATGCCCCGGACTTGAGCCTCATACATACTGCTCTAACAGGCATTAAATGTTATAATCTAGTAGCAATTGTGGCACGAAGGCTACAACGCAATGCTGATAGTGCTCATTTTTATGGAGGAATTTATGCCTCTCGCGTAGCTGCAAGGCTAGGGGTTTCACCTTTGCCTAATGATCCTACTTTACCTAACCAATATCTAGACTTTGATGCGATGCAACGCCACGAGTTTATTAAGTATAGAGCTCAAAACTATTATTATAACTTGATGTTTGATAAAAAAAACCATTGTACCTGTTATTTTTCCTGCACCTGCTCTCTTTGATATTCAGGGTAAAGGAAGATATTAAATTTATCAGAGCGAAGCACGTGAGTACAACGCGGCAGTAGAAGCTACTCGCCAGGCATAGGAGGAGGCACCGAGATCCTCCACGAGCTACCACTTTGATTATTACCTAGACCAGCGATGATGATTACCAAGCTAGGCAAAAGCCTAAGCTTGGGGGAGTACGTGTTTCCCACCGACATTACATTCATGTTCACACATTTCATTCCGGTTGTCGGTGTTCATCCTCTTTCCTTGTATAATCCATATTAGTTTTATTTTCTCGCTTTCTTCTTGTGTGTTTGAAAAACTTTGAGAAAATCCAAAAAATATTTCTCGGTTCTTTTCAGTTTTTCTTTCTAGTTTAATTTATTGTAGTATTAAAAGAAAACCCAAAAAGATTTACCGTTTCTTCTTTTGCTTGTTGGGAGATTTCCCGTGTAAATGGTTCTCATTTTTTTGTTCTTTTAATTTGCTTCCTTAAAAAAATTTAAAACTCCAAAAATATTTCAGTGTGTTTCTCTGAAATTATTTTCTTTTGTTGAGTCAGTATGAGGAGAACATCACGATGAAAATGTTGAGTGGCTCTCATTTGCGCTATTGTTGATCTAACAAAGAGCCCATACTATTTTGTCTTCTGCTTTGAATAAAATGTTTGCAAATTCTAGCTTACACTGGTACAGCGAGGTGCTATACAAACGGTTTTTAACCCCTTTCCGCCACGGCGTTCGGAACCGTCACCTAGTGAGTAACTGCGATAGGGGGGTCCTTCCCACACGACCAGAAACCGTCGGGGATATGCCCTCCTGGCACACACGCTCAGCAAAATGAGGTCGTGTGCGACCAGCGAGCGACCAAATACAGTTATACGTACAATAGTGCTAAAAAAATACAATTATACAGGCAAAATCGTTTCCGGTCGTAAGTACATCCCACACAGTCAGTCCCCGCTAAATGTTTCCATTCGTATATACATCCCACACATTCACTCCAAGGAAAACGTTTGCGCAAGGTGGCGTAACGCAAATAGTTTTCAATAGAATGTCATGTGTGATTGTTCATTAATCCAACACGGTTTATTCCTAGAAACTATCTGCGTTGCCTGAGGTCATCGCCCACAGTGTTTTCTCAATAACCATTTGCAATAGGAAAACCCAATTAGCAGGCTAATTGACCTATTATTAATAATCCATTTATTAATCTAATTGACATTCAAATTAAGCACATAATATATTTCATTTCCATATTAAGGAAGCAGGATTTCATAATTGAAATACATCCGAGTACAACATGATATAGCTTCAGCACTCAGCTACCCCATTACACAACTGCACCAGCACCAAGTTTCACATGCAACATCTAGAACCTTTCGAAATTAGCATCATAGACGGTACATAGACAGATGCATCTCATCTGGAAAACTGATGAAGCGGAAGGCGAATATTGAGCCTTCATTCATGTTGAAGGTCTTTGCAACTTTAGGCCAGTGCCTGTGGATGATTGACTGTCCATCCTTCGTCCTCTTCAGGAACACTTCAATATTGAACCGTGGGTGTTGTATGAAAACTTTCCTCACCTCCTGACCATAGAGGTGGTTTGAGAGGTAATCATCAGTGAACTGCTTTGGAAAGTCCTGAAAACAAGGATGTGCATAAATATCTTCTCTATATTGGAAATGCGGCAAAGGAATAAAAAAAAGGCAAGGTATAATAGTTAGTACCATCTTGTAGTGAATTGATGTCTTCTTCATTGTGCAGACAAAGATTTTATTTTTTTGCCGCTAATTTCTTTATCCTAACAATCTTTCTGAGTTTCTTGACTTGATTGATATTCATGGACAACCCATTCCCCATATGCAAAAAGGGTCGAACAGTGGGTCAAAACCTCTGGCAGCAGGACCTACATGTGCAAGACTAAATTGTTAAAAACCTAAATATTAGAATGGTTCCTGCAATTGCACAATAATGTGCTATTTGACAACGGACCATGCACGTGCTAACCTCGATTGTAAACCTCAGTGCTTCCCATTGTTTCCCTACAACACATATAAGGTAGTTAGTCATCAGGTCAAGTAAGGGTTCCCATGCTATCAGTAAAATATGTTGATGAAAAATAAGCACATTGCAGATTCATCAGACTAATTCAAGCCACATGGAAAACCCATTTATCCAAACCAAGCATGATTAAGAACTAGAAAATATAGCACTTGTATATGTTTCTCATGTATTAAGTGCAGCCAAATTTGATTTATTCCTCACATGGTATACAATAACAGAATGCAGCCACAACAACTGAACATCGCATTGCAGAATTGAACCAAGCAGTTAACTAAACACCACAACAAATGAACCAAACGTTAACTCGGCACCACATTGCACAATATAACAATAGAAGATCAGACAGTTAACCAAACCAAGCATGCTTAACAACTTGGAAATATAGCAATTGTATTTGTTTCTCGTGTATTTAGTACAGCCAAATTCGATTTATTTCTCACATGGTATAAAATAACGGAATGCAGCCACAACAATTGAACATCGCATTGCAGAATTGAACCAAGCAGTTAACTAAACACCACAACAAATGAACCAAACATTAACTGAGCACCACATTGCACAATATAACATACTCCTAATAGAAGATCAGACAGTTAACCAAACCAAGCATGCTTAACAACTTGGAAATATAGCAATTGTGTTTGTTTCTCATGTATTTAGTACAGCCAAATTCGATTTATTTCTCACATGGTATACAATAACATAATGCACCCACAACAATTGAACATCACATTGCAGAATTGAACCAAACAGTTAACTAAACACCACAACAAATGAACCAAACGTTAACTGAGCACCACATTGCACAATATAACATACTCCTAATAGAAGATTAGACAGTTAACCAAACCAAGCATGTTTGACAACTTGGAAAATTGCACCCTGAAGAATTGAACATCACATTTGCAGAATTGAACCAAACAGATAACTGAACACCACATTGCACAACATATAGAACATATACATTAGAGCCGAAGATTGCATGGTAAAAGTAGATAGCACAATTCACTAGAATTTGTTAAAGAAAGGCAGTAGCTAGCAAACTGAACATGGGTCCTTATAGTGAGCTAATAAGACAAGCTACTCCTCATTGTTGGAGATATCGATGATGATTGGCTCCTTGGACATGGAAGAGGGCGAGGCCTCCGCATCGTGGGTGCCCTCATCATAGTGGTGAGTTGCCTGAGCCGCTCCGGGCACCAACCTTCTAGCTCTCGAGATGAGGTAAGCACGTGCACGCTGAGAAAACACCTCGTAGTCTTCGTCGAAGGCACCGACGGTGGCCTCGAAAAAATGCCACGAACTGTCGTTTAAAGCAGCCAACCACGTCGCGACGTCGGCACGCGAGGTATCGATGGCGGCCTCGATGGCGAGGTGCTCCTCCAAGATCTGGGGGGGCACGAATGGCAGCCATCGCGACCTCATCCGCGCGTGCGGCCACGATTTGCTTCTCCGCTGCCAAATGCTCCTTGAGATCCTGGCTATACTGCATGCACCATGGCTTAGGGCGACGCTTATTTGGTGGAGGGGTCGGTGATTTGGGTGAGAGGTGCCGCGCCAGCGGTCGGGGCACGTGGGATGTGGAAGGAGGAGGAGAATGGGGGTCGGGTGTGGATTACCTGCCTGGATAGGCGAGGCTGAGCAGCGTGAAGGAGGGTTGCCGGCGAGGAGGCGGCGCTGCAAGCAAGGAGTGAAGGTTTCAACTTGGAAAGGAAGGTGGAAACAGGGGAAATGTGGCTTTTGGTAAGGGAGAGGGGACGGGGAGGTAGATATTTCTGCGGAAGCCGAAAATTTGGAATCGCTTCAGCGAAAAAACTAGCGCGCAAAGTGTCATCCGACACGGTCCCTTATTCAGAGCGGGCTATGGACTGTAGCTGTTGCACCTTCTCGCGTAAGCCGTATGCGTACTATACTCCGGCGGTGCTCCAAGATATTTTGTGTTGCATCTCACACGGTTGGTTATAATAAACTGTGTGGGATTTACTTGATTTTTGTCTTGATTTGAATTACATAATGGGGTCACAGCGGCAATGGACGGTGTCTGAATTGCTAGACCTTTTATCTGTAGTGAACATGCAACTATATGTGTGTCGTAAAAGAATTGGAATTATTCAGGGTTCGTTTGGACATTTTATACATTAAATTGGTTTTCTAGCCATTTCAGGTGCACAATTCAAAATTAAACTACATGCACATGCTCGGGTGCACCAACATGGGTTGTAAAATCATATATGCGTCCATGGGTTTATGCTTATGTCCCATGCAAGAAATGGGGATGAATTTTGAACACCACGGCACCGTGGCTCTCCGGCAAACGTTGACGTACTTGCCTTTGTAATTCTAGTAAATCCAAAATTCGTCCGAAATTCATGAAACTTGGTATGCTATCATGGAGCGGCATCAACATGCCGTGGTAATTTTTTTGTCCCATTTGGGGCAGGTTTGGGTACAAGCTTCTCATAAACTAGAGCTTCTCACAACAAGTGTGATGGTTTCGGTAGGGAACATTTCACCTTTCTGGACGAAACGATATCCGTTGCCTCTTCTCGATTTCAATTTTTTCCTAGTGTCAACATAGAACAACAGGAGTGTTGTGTCAATTTTTGGGATTTTTCGGGGTTCGCTTGGACATTTTTATACATTAAGTGAGTTTTCTATGCATTCATGTGCATAATTCAAATTTGAACTACAGGCACATGCTCTAATGCATATAAATTGGTTGAAAATTCAAATCCGTGTCCTTGGTTGCATGCTTAGGTCCCATGCAAGAAATTTGAATGAATGTCAACCTTGTAACACTGCGATTTGTAATATGAAGCTAAAAATCACTAGCAGTATCTAATTTTTGCAACTAAAATTCAGTAATTAAGCATATATGGAGGCGAGGAGGCGTGTTCAGCTGGGCATGCAGCGGGCGGCGCAGTACTATTCGATTTGACAGCGGGCGGCATAGTTCCCGATACGGCTTTAATGCAGACGAGGGAGAGGGTAGCGGTTCCCGAAATGTTGAACGACCAATGATGCATCCTCCTTCAATTAGCATCGTGAATGCATGAGGGAAGTAATGGGAGGAGGACCGGGAAAAGAGGCAGCACGATGTGAATGCAAGACAGTTTGCACTCATATAAAGGCGCCCCTCCATTCCAATGCATCTACCACATTGTACGCACCTAAGCATTTGCCTAAGCACCTACACTAACCGCAAAAGTGCTCACACAAGACCCATGGCAGCGATGCGCACGAGTGGCCAGTGGCTGTGCTAGATGGTCCATGACGCCGGCCTGCGGCATGGCACCGAGGATCGTCTCCAGACGGTGATGGCGACCGACTGGTGGATGGCCGCCATCGACGCCAGCTACGACTCTTAGTTGGACCAGATGATCGTTCCCACCACCAACATGTTCACCATCGTCAAGAAGCTCGCGGACGATATCACCGTACTCCTCCAGCCCGCGCGCCCGGGCTCCTCATTTCCAGCCACCCTAATCGGCCTCCATGGTCGGAACCTCTTTCAAGCACTGGTGGCCCTGCGACTGCCCACCGACGCCACGAAGAATGTCCACTTGGAGGTCGCACTCGCCGCGAGGCGCCTCGCCCTGCAAGAATTCGTCAACCCACACATCCACGTGTACGAGCAAATCATGTACATATGTATCTACAAGGCCAGTGAGGACGCTATGACGTTGGCCTTCCTCAATCGGCTGGAAGCCTTGGATGCCTTTGCAGAGAAGCACCTTGACCTCGCCACAAAAGCCGTCGCTCCTTAGCCGCCGGTGGGTGGCCCGGCACACTAAGTTGAGGAGGAGGAGGTCATACGTTGATGGATGCATCTTTCTTCTTGCCTCTTGTAACCACCACTGCGATCGCATCATCGTGGCCTTAATTCTTATTGTGCTATTGCATTCTCGTTCCAGTTAATACAGACATGTGTGATCCCTTTGCTTAATTATATGCATCAATGTAACTAGTACTCCATCCGTCAATTTATAAGTTGTGCTGCCAGTGTTTGGGGCCGGCGCACGATCACGCACGTTCGTGTGCATGCGGTTGCGCCGGGCGTGGCGCGACGATTCAATTACCCGCTGTAAAAACTGCCATGCAGACACGCAGAGAATCTAGGCCGCCCAGCCCCCATTTATTCCTGTGGCCATTTATCTTCATCTCTCGCGTCACATGACACAATAAGCACACCCACGACGACACATACAGAGAGGACATCCAGCGGTTCCAATGTCGATCCCCGTGGCTCCAATGGCGCTCCCAGTGGCCGGCGACGACAACGGTGGGCAGTTCACCACGCATCACGTAGTGGACACCCACGTGAGGACAAGTACCAAGTGGTCGGCTTCGACCTCGAGTACACCATCGGTCATGCCGGGCACATTCACGGGGGACGTGGCATTGACCATTGGGCAACAACAGTCGGTCATCTGGGCGCCCAATAAAGGATGCAAAGAGGGATCCTAGAGCAGCAAGGACCAGCTTCCCTACCGATAGCTCATCTAACAGAACTCCCAAGTTAAGTGTGTTGAGGCTTGAGTAGTCATCAGATGGGTGACCGGACGGGAAGTGGCCTCGATGTTAAACTATCTGATGTGATGGGTCACTGTAAACATTTAATTGCGTTGAATGTATATAGTGCTCCATCATATTAGTTGAATTAACCTCGAGGTCCTTGTTTTGTAATTTTTGACATTTTTTGTTTTTTGTACACATGTTGATTAGCTTGAAGAAGGTCTATCTCGTTACTTTTTGATAATTTTTGTTTTTTGAACACATGTTGATTGGCTTGAATGAAGGTCTATCCCGTTACTTTACGACATGTTTCCAAAACATGGATCTCGAGGTTAATTCAACTAATCGTACGGAGCACTATATACATTCAACGCAATTAAATGTTTTCCAAAAAAAGTGATATGATTTATGTGAAACTTATAAGTCATGTATGTCAAATTAACCTATGTGTACTTGTTCTCAAATTAACCTCCGGGCCTTTTTGCCGCGTATCACACACATCTTGTTAAGTTGAACCGTTTATGTTCTCTTCCCTAATCGAAAACAGTTCATTCGACTGAACCGTATGCCATATATCACACACACCTTGATCTGGCTGACCGTTTCTGTTGCTTTCCCTAATAGCAAACAGTTCATCGGAGCGAACTGTATGCCGTATATCGCACACACATTGATATGGCCGCCCGTTTCTGTTGTTCTGTCTAATCGCAAATAGTTTGTCTGGATCAATCGTATGCCCTGCTTCGCACACGCAACTAAAATCTGAACCGTGTTTGATGCATCCGTCAGCGCAAACGTTTTGCACCTTTTTTGATGGTTTTTACACCACCGTTTGCGATTATTGTATCGCACACAGTTTCGTCAAAGGGTCTCTGATCGTAGTGTCGCGTTAGCAGCATCCTGAGGTAGTGTTAGTCCACGACGCTCTTGCACTATTATTATTTTCATATCATTTGGTCGTGCAAGTGAAAGGCAATAATGATGATATTTGATGAAGTGACTGTGGCAAGGAAAAGCCGGTATGAAATCAACTTGTTTTTGTTTTTGTAAATATGTTTAAGTTAGTATCCATGATTCAGCAAATTATGATCAAACATGTTTATGATGACAATTAGATATTATAGTTTCTCATGCCATGCTTATGTAGCTAGGAGTGGATAATGATTTATCTTGGGTGTCAACATGTAAAATGATTGTGATGTAGTATGATGATATGGTATCCTCCTCTGAATGTTTGAAGTGGCTTGACTTGGCACATGTTCACGCATGTAGTTGATTCAAAACCAACATATCCTCAACGATATTTATGTTCATGGTGATTATATCCTACTCATGCTAGTATTCAATGTTAATTATTCATAATGCATGATTATGACCGTTTTCGCTCTCTAGTTGGTCACTTCTCAACCTATTTGCTAGCCTTCGCTTGTACTAAGCGGGAATACTACTGGTGCATCGAAATCCTTAAACCAAAGTTATTCCAGATGAGTCCACTATATCTACCTATATGCGATATAACTCTGCCACTCCAAGTAAATTTGCATGTGCCACCTCTAAATATTCAAATGAACATCTGTTTTGTGTGCCCATACCACTCATGGAGTGACAGGGGGCGGTTAGTATCTTCAATGCTAAGCGGGATATTGTCATGATGAGTGTTTATTCATTCATCTTTGCACGAGAGGGGCCGGTAATCTGGATGCCGAGTCCCACGATCAAAATTGCAATAATAATAAAACAAATTCCCCCGAACTGTTGTTGGTATGGAGGGCACCCGAGGATTTGGCTAGCCATGGCTTGTGTTTGTTGGTGGAGGGGAAGTAAACTTTACTTTTACTGCTTGGGAACCGCCTCTAACTTGTTTAGCATGGAAGATATTGATAACTCTTGGTCATAACAATGATAGGAAAGGTATACCTCCCAAAATTATATTTATCTCTGATTTAAGCTTCGAGCTTTGGCACCTCTGCAAATCCCTGCTTCCCTCTGCAAAGGGCCTATCTATTTACTTTTATGTTATTTTACTTTTATTGTTGAGTCACCACCTTCTAAAAAAACACCAGTCCTAAGAGCACTATTGTCATTCTCATGCATTGTGTATAGTTAATGTTGTGTGCATCATGACTGGATCTCTTCTACCATGAATTACAATGTTTAGTCACTGCTTAAACTATGGAGATGCCCTGCATTTATGTTTTGCGGTCTCAGAAAGGGCTAGTGAGATACCATTATTGTCATATTATATCATGATTGTTTTGACGAAGTGTTGGCATTTGAGATATTTTATTATTGCTCGCTAGTTGATTATGCCATTAATATGAGTGAATATAATTTCTAAGAGTTATCATTTGTGTGGTTAGTCATGATCTTTGCTGAAAACTTGGGTATTATTTAAGCATATATATGGACACAAGAAAAAGTTTTTCTTTATCACTTTCAGTTTGTCAACTGAATTGCTTGAGGACAAGAATTGAATTAAGCTTGGGGGAGTTGATACGTCTCTGTCGTATCTAGTTTTCCAAACACTTTTGCTCTTGTTTTGGACTCTAATTTGCATGATTGGAATGAAACTAACCCGGACTGATGATGTCTTCAGCAGAACTACCATGGGGTTGTTTTTGTGCAGAAATGAAAGTTCTCGGAATTGGATGAAACTTTTTGGAGATTTATTTTGGAATAAAATAAAAATATTGGAGCAAAGACCCACTGGAGGGGGGGCCTGCTGCCCACTAGGCACCAGGGCGCGCCACCCCCTCTAGCACTCCCTGGTGGGTAGTGGGCCCCTTGAGGCTCCGCAGACCCTAATCTGGATACTATAAATTCCTATTTCCTGAGAAAAATCAGGCAGGAAGTTTCATTGTGTTTTACGATATAGAGCCGCCACCACCTCTTATTCTTCATCGGGAGGCCAAATCTGGAGTCCATTCGAGGCTCCAGAGAGGGGGATCTTTCGTCTTCGTCATTATCAACCATCCTCCATCACCAATTTCACGATGCTCACCGCCGGGAGTGAGTAATTTCTTCGTAGGCTTGCTGGACGGTGATGGGTTGGATGAGATTCATCATGTAATCGAGTTAGTTTTTTTAGGGCTTGATCCCTAGTATCCACTATGTTATGAGATTTATGTTGCTATGACTTTGCTATGCTTAATGCTTGTCACTAGGGCCTGAGTGCCATGATTTAAGATCTGAACCGTTTATGTTCTTGCAAATATATTTGTGCTCTTGATATGATCTTGGAAGTTGTATACACCTGCTATGTGTTATGATCCGCATACCCCAAGCTGACAATAATTGGGATTCCGGTGATTACTGTAATTTGAGCAGTTCATGTATCCATTGTGTGTTAATGCTTTATTCTAGTTCTCTATTAAAAGAATGCCTTAATATCCCTAAGTTTCTTTATGGACCCCACTGCCAAGGGAGGGTAGGACAAAAGATGTCATGCAAGTTCTTTTCGATAAGCACATATGAATATTTACGGTATACAAGCCTACATTACATTCATGAATTGGAGCTAGTTCTATGTCGCCCTGGGGTTATGACTGTTATATGATGAATGTTATCCAACTTTATCACCGATCCAATGCCTACGAGTTTTTCACATATTTTTCTTGCTAATTTACTACTGTTACAACTGCTACAAAACTACTGCTACTACTATTACTGTTACTGCTACTATCATTGCTGCTGCTATCAAACTATCATACTATTGTGCTATTGATCACGCTACTGCATATATTTAGTCTCCAAGTATGGTTGAATTGACAACTCAACTGCTAATACTTACAAGTATTCTTTGGCTCCCCTTGTGTCGAATCTTTGAGTTGAATACTCTACCCTCGAAAACTGTTGTGATCCCCTATACTTGTGGGTTATCAGCATCGCATGCGGAGGCGAGTCCATCACAAACATGACCCCACTATCTATCTTAGGGGTGTTGGGGGTGAGATTGTTCAGGAGTGAAAACAAAATAACCGCACTACATGTGTCAAGCAAGCGCACTGCTGCATTAGCGCGAGGCCGAGCTGGGGGTCAGGGAGGGTGTCGGGACCCCCCTCTCCCACCCCGGCGAGGCTAGGCCAGGAACGAGCCAGAGTAGGGGACAAAGCGGCATGTCGTGGCGTCGCATGCGGAGGCGAGTCCGTCACATCCGTGACCCCACTATCTATCTTAGGGGTGTTGGTGGGTGCGGTTGTTTGGGTGGGGAGTGGCAGAATAACCGCACTACGCCTGTCAAGCAAGCGCACTGCCATGTTAGCGGAGCCCGAGCCGGGGACGGGGATGAGCCAGGAACGAGACAGAGCAGGTGATGACGCGGCGTGCCGCAGCGCCGCATGGAGAGGCGAGTCTGTCACATCTGTGACCCCCCTATTTATCTTAGGGGTGCTGGGGGGTGTTCGAGGGGAACGGGATAACCGCACTGCGCCTATCAAGCAAGCGCACTGCCGTGTTAGCGCGAGGCGAGTGCGCGCAAGCGTGAGGTTTGACTATTAAAGTTAAGAACAAGTAGCAGTAAGGGTGTTTGTTATGTTACTTGTGACTGAAAGTGTAGTGTTAGTTTTAATTTTTTGTGCACTTACTATTATTATTTTTCTAAGAATTTTGTAATTAATTTTGAATAATTTATCTAAGTTATTTAATTGTACCTTTGTGATAGTATTGATTGAACTGATTGTCTTTATTTTTTACGTACTATTTCAGTTGTTGTTTTTTAATATATTTAATTAATATTATTATGTTTAGTAACTTCCCTGAGATCGTGGGCTTTGGCCATTTTCTCTCTCAGATAGTGGGCTTTGGGCGTTCGGTTTTCTTTCAATCTCCTCTTAACTTCCCCTCCTCTCCACTTCCCTCTACCGTCTCGTCTGTAGTGAAAGTTGTTTCTTTTTCCTTCCCCCCTCCTCTTCGCCACAGGAACCTACTTCTCCAATGTCGCCACATGAGCATCGTCTAGTGGCTGGAACTTTAGGAGAAGCTTTGTGTAGCTTGTTGTTTCCTTTCCTCTCCCCTCCAGTCCCCTCTCCTTCCCACCGACTCTTGATTTTGCTAGCTTCTAACTTTTCCCTTCCCGGCATTCTTGTTAGTCTTTGCGAGGAGACATTTCTTGTGTTGTGGTTTTTCACGGCGAGGGGCGCGCGGGTATCTTGGTTCGGTGGTGGATTTCCTGCTTGGTGGTAAGATTTTTGCTTGTTCGGTGTGCTTGCTTTCTAATCTGTAAGAACCCTAAGTTTTCCTCGTGTGATTTGCAGGTCTGGATCAGCGGTTGACTGGTTTGTAGATCTCGATGGGTACGCCATCGAGTCACAAGAACGTGTATGCAGGTAATTAGTTATGCTGAGCCTAAGTTTTCTTTGTGTTAGGTGCTTGGTCTTTGCTAGATCTGGTGTATAATAGGTTTTTGTCCTATGATTCATATAGTTGTTGTATGGATATTACTAGTTGTTGATTTTGCCCCGGATTGTGTGGTATGTGTATTTTTAGGTCGTTTTAACCTCCACCTATACTTGTAGTACTGAACATCATGTACAATTTGAACTGACTAGTGCCATCTGAATAGTTTTTACCAGTTTGAAAAGAACTGCTAGCATGTTGAAATGGTGCACATTTTGAACTAGGTTGTGCCAGTTGTGCTATTGTATGATTTAGTATTTGCTGGTCATGTTCATGAACTGACGTAATGTCATTTTTGTGCACTGGTAGGGTTCATAGGATTGAACTGAGTGCTTGATCGTATTTTCGCATACTAGTTTTTTTGCTGACTATTATGTTGTTGCAGATGTTGGAGTGCCAGTACCTCCTGATTCTGACAAGTCATATCCCCTTCAAGATCTTGTCTATTTATGATAAACCAAATCCTCTAGAAGAACTTGCGAGTGTTGCTAGTCTTACTCTGTTATTTCCTCTTTACATAAATGTTTTGAGTCACATCAGTTATTCCTTTTGTTTGCGTGTGTTGTCATGCATCTTATGTATTTGTTCCTGTAGTGTTGTTTGTTTTATTTTATTTTTGTGTGCTTATGTTATTTGATTGATGCAGTGAATGATAGCCATCGTGCTCCTGAGGACATTAGTGATGTTGTCAAAGATATTAATGATGGGATTTATTCCCTAAATTTTGGTGATGGAGATGGGAGTTTGCATTTGTCAGTTACTCAGTATCAAAGTGTGGATGGCACTGAGCCTGTTACTCAAGATGATGATGTTGGTCTGCAACTACAGTTGGAGGATGAAAGGGTAAGAAAGAAATAGAGTGGTTTTCTTAAGAGAAAGGAGTTGGAACGACGTCAAAAGGCTGCTTGCATCCATCCACATGCCGACGATGGCGCAGAAGCTGGGCATGATGAAGGTGTTGTCGAGGCTAGTGGTACTCGTCATCCAGGGGCTGGTGGAACTACGATGCCTGCTGATACGTCCATTTTGCGTCATGCTTTTATGTTGATATTTATTGCTTGACGGGCTGTTATTTCACATTATGTACAATACGTATGCTTTTTCTCTCTTATTTTAGAAGATTTACATGAAGAGGGAGAATGCCGGCAGCTGGAACTAATTATGGACCGGAAAGGAGCAAATATGAGATACCTATTCTGCACAACTCCAAATGTCCTGAAACATCACACGGGGAATTATTTTGGAATATATAAAAAATATTGGGCAAAGAAACAACAGAAGGGGACCCACCAGGAGGCCACAAGACTGGGGGCGCGCCCTACCCCCCCCCCCCCTAGGGCTTGTGAGCCCCCTGGCCATCGTCCGGTGCCCATCTTCTGCTATATGGAGGGTTTTGACCTAGAAAAATAAGAAGAGAACTTTCGGGACGAAGCACCGCCTTCTCGAGGCGGAACCTGGGCAGAACCAATCTAGGGCTCCGGCGGAGCTATTTTGTCAGGGAAACTTCCCTCCGGGAGGGGGAAATCAAAGCCATTTTCATCACCAATGATTCTCTCATCGAGGGAGGGTCAATCTTCATCAACATCTTCACCAGCATCATCTCCTCTCAAACCCTAGTTCATATTTTGTATTCAATCTTTGCCTCAAAACCTCAGATTGGTACCTGTGGGTTGCTAGTAGTGTTGATTACTCTCCGTAGTTGATGCTAGTTGGCTTATTTGGTGGAAGATCATATGTCCAGATCCCTAATGATATTCAATAACCCTCTAATCTTGAACATTAACATGCTTTGTGAATAGTTAGGTTTGTTCCTGAGGACATGGGAGAAGTCTTGTAATAAGTAATCATGTGAATTTGGTATTCGTTCGATATTTTGATGAGATGTATGTTGTCTTTCCTCTAGTGGTGTTATGTGAACGTCGACTACATGACACTTCACCATGATTTGGGCCTAGGGGAAGGCATTGGGAAGTAATAAGTAGATGATGGGATGCTAGAGTGACAGAAGCTTAAACCCTAGTTTATGCGTTGCTTCGTAAGGGGATGATTTGGATCCATATGTTTCATGCTATGGTTAGATTTATCTTAATTCTTCTTTCGTAGTTGCAGATGCTTGCGAGAGGGGTTAATCATAAGTGGGAGGCTTGTCCAAGTAAGGATTGCACCCAAGCACCGGTCCACCCACATATCAAATTATCAAAGTAACGAACGCGAATCGTATGAGCATGATGAAAACTAACTTGACAGTAATTCTCATGTGTCCTCGGGAGCGCTTTGCTTTATATAAGAGTTTGTCCAGGCTTGTCCTTCGCTATAAAAAGGATTGGGCCACCTTGCTGCACCTTTGCTACACTTGTTACTTGTTACCCGTTACAATTATCTTATCACAAAGTTATCTGTTATTGATAATTTCAGTGCCTGCAGAAAATACCTTGTTGAAAACCGCTTGTCATTTCCTTCTGCTCCTCGTTGGGTTCGACACTCTTACTTATCGAAAGGACTACGATTGATCCCCTATACTTGTGGGTCATCAAGACTCTTTTCTGGCGCCGTTGCCGGGGAGTGAAGCGCTTTTGGTAAGGAAACATTTATATTACGTGCTAAAATATTTTGTCACTTGTCACTATGTAAAATAATCCTTTGAGGGGCTTGTCCAGGTTATCTTTACCCCGACCGGAAGAGCAAAGAGTCGCTCCTCAACCTACTGCACCTACTGGAAATATTTATTATGAAATTCCTTTGGGTATCATAGAGAAACTGCTAGCTAATCCTTATGCAGGAGATGGAACATTACATCCGGATTTGCATCTAATCTATGTGGATGAAGTTTGTGGATTATTTAAGCTTGCAGGTTTACCTCTGGATGTTGTCAAGAAGAAGGTCTTCTGTTTATCTTTGAAGGGGAAGGCATTGGCATGGTATAGGCTATGTGATGATATTGGAGCTTGGCATTACAACCGGTTGAAATTGGAATTTCATCAGAAGTTTTATGCTATGCATCTGGTTCATCGTGATAGGAATTATATATATAACTTTTGGCCTCGTGAAGGAGAAAGTATCGCTCAAGCTTGGGGGAGGCTTAAGTCAATGTTATATTCATGCCCCAATCATGAGCTCTCAAGAGAAATTATTATACATAATTTTTATGCTCGGCTTTCTTGTAATGATCAATCCATGCTCGATACTTCTTGTACTGGTTATTTTACGAACAAGACTATTGAATTTAAATGGGATCTCTTGGAAATAATTAAACACAACTCTAAATATTGGGAGCTCGACGAATGTAAGGAGTCAGGTATAAACCTTGAGTTTGATTGTGTTAAATCTTTTATGGATACCGATGTTTTTTGTGAATTTAGCACTAAATATGGACTTGACTCTGAGATAGTAGCTTCTTTTTGTGAATATTTTGCTACTCATGTTGATCACCCTAAGGAGAAGTGGTTTAAATACCATCCTCCCATTGAAGTAAAAGTAGTAGAACCCATTAAAGCTAAAGAAGAAACCATTACTTATAATGTTGATCCAATCATTCCTACTGCTTATGTTGTGAAACCACATTTTCCTGTTAGGATAAAAGAACATGCTAAAGATTCAGATGTAGTTTGTAAGAGTTATACAAGAACACCTACACCCTCTAAAAAATTAAAGTTGAACCTAATGTTTCTACGGTTAAAGATCTCTTGGGTGAAAATATTGATGAGCATGTTATTTATTTCTGTGATGAAGCTACTAGAATTGGTAAACCCAATGAAAAAGATAAACATAGACATGTTGTTGGCATGCTTGTTGTCTCTGTTAAAATAGGAGATCATTGTTATCAAGGTTTATGTGATTTGGGTGCTAGTGTGAGTGCAATCCCTTTTACTTTATATAAAGGAATTATGAATGATATTGCACCTGCTGAAATAGAAGATATTGATGTTATTATTAAGCTTGCTAATAGAGATATTGTCACACCACTTGGGATTAGAGATGTTGAAGTCCTGTGTGGGAAAATTAAATACCCTACTGATTTTCTAGTTCTGGGTTCCCCACAAGATGATTTTCGTCCCATTATATTTGGTAGACCTTTCTTGAACACTGTTAATGCTAAGATAGATTGTGAGAAAGAAACTGTTAGTGTAAGTTTCGGGGATGTATCTCATGAGTTTAATTTCTCCAGATTCCGTAGACAACATCGTGACAAAGAATTGCCTAGTAAAGATGAAATTATTGGTCTTGCTTCTATTGTCGTGCCTCCTACTGATCCTTTAGAACAATATTTGCTAGACCATGAAAATGATTTGTTTATGAATGAAAGAAACGAAATATATGAGATATTCTTTAAAAAAAGCCAGTTTTGAAACACAATTTGCCTGTTGAGACTCTTGGAGATCCTCTTCCACCCAAGAGTGATCCTGTGCTCGATCTTAAACAATTACCTGATACTCTGAAATATGCTTATCTTGATGAAAGGAAGATATATCCTGTTACTATTAGTGCTAACCTTTCAGAGCATGAAGAAAAGATATTATTGAAAACTCTAAGGAAGCACCATGCCGCTATTGGTTATACTCTTGATGATCTTATGGGAATTAGTCCCACTCTATGTCAGCATAAAATTAATATGGAGCCTGATGCTAAACCAGTTGTTGATCACCAGCGATGATTAAATCCTAAGATGAACAAAGTGGTAAGAAATGAAATATTAAAGCTTCTGGAAGCAGGTATAATCTATGCCATAGCTGATAGTAGATGGGTAAGCCTTGTTCAATGTGTCCCTAAGAAGGGAGATATTACTATTATCCCTAATGATAAAAATGAACTTATCCCATAAAGAATCATCACATGTTATAGGATGGTAATTGATTTTAGAAAATTAAACAAAGCTACTAGGAAAGATCATCATCCTCTACCTTTCACTGATCAAATTCTAGAAAGACTATCAAAACATACACATTTCTGCTTTCTAGATGGATATTCTGGTTTTTCCCAAATACCCGTGTCACAAGAGGATCAAGAAAAAACTACTTTTACTTGCCCATTTGGTACTTTTGCTTATATACGTATGCCTTTTGGTTTATGAAATGCACCAGCTACTTTTCACAGATGTATGACTGCTATATTCTTGACTTTTGTGAAAAGATTGTTGAGGTTTTTATGGATGATTTTTTCATTTACAGAACTTCTTTTGATGATTGCTTAAGCAACCTTGACCGAGTTTTGTAGAGATGTGAAGAAACTAACCTTGTCTTGAATTGGGAGAAGTGCCACTTTATGGTTAATGAAGGTATTGTCTTGGGGCATAATATCTCCGAACGAGGTATTGAAGTTGATAAAGCTAAAGTTGATGCTATTTAAAAAATGTCGTGTCCTAAAGATATCAAAGGTACAAGAAGCTTCCTTGGTCATGCTGGTTTCTATAGGAGATTTATTGAAGACTTCTCTAAAATTTCTAGGCCTCTCACTAATCTTTTGCAAAAAGATGTTCCATTTGTTTTTTATGATGATTGTGTAGAAGCATTTGAAATACTTAAGAAAACCTTAATTTCTGCACCTATTGTTCAACCACCTGATTGGAATCCACCCATTGAAATTATGTGTGATGCTAGTGATTATACTGTTGGTGTTGTTCTAGGACAAAGAGTTGATAAGAAATTAAATGTTATCCATTATGCTAGTAAAACTCTCGATAATGCCCAAAGAAATTATGCTACTACTGAAAAAGAATTTTTAGTAGTTGTTTTTGCTTGTGATAAATTCAGATCTTATATTGTTGATTCCAAAGTAATTTTTCACACAGTTCAGGCTGCTATTAACACTACTGCAGGATGCTACTAACGCGACACTACGATCAGAGACCCTTCGACGAAACTGTGTGCGATGCGATAATCGCAAATGGTGGTGTAAAAAAAGCGTCAAAAAAGGTGCAAAATGTTTGCGATGTAGGATGCATCAAACATGGTTCAAATTTTAGTTGCGTGTGCGATGTAGGGCACACGGTTCAGTTCAATCAACCATTTGCGATGAGGAGGAACAAAAGAAACGGGCAGCCATATGAAGGTGTGTGCGACGTACAACATACGGTTGACTCGGATGAACTATTTGTGATTAGGCAACACAAAAGAAATGGTCAGCCAGATCAAGGTGTGTGCGATGTACAACATACGGTTCACTCGGATGAACTGTTTGTGATTAGGCAACACAAAAGAAACGGTCAGCCAGATCAAGGTGTGTGCGATATACGACATGCGGTTCACTCGGATGAACTGTTTGCAGTGAGACAAGAGAACAGAAACGGTTCAATATAACAAATGCCATAAATATTGCAAGGTTCAAATTCAAAGATTACAACACCCAAATTCAAACATTGCAAGCATCGTCATTTCTGCAAAGGGATCATCCGCTAACAAGTCATGTTTTGGTTTGGCACAATGACTTCCAATTGGTCCGGCATATGGTCTTCCAATACGAAGTTTAGCTTTTTTGGAGGCTCTTCCATTCCGCAGTACCTGTCGGCTCTGATAATCATACCATTCATCTTTCCTAATTAAATGCGTGTTCAACCTCAGTACCCTCAGCACCCTTGCTCTAGTAAGAAAGAACCTGGCGAGTGTAATCTCCGGTAAGGTCCCTTGGTAGGAGTTCAAAGTAATATTTGAGAGATGCAGATCCAGGCATTCGATGTGATTGTCGTTATAAACATTATCCACCTCCGGGCCTATTATTATCTGCAAAAGATGAGAATGTGTTAGTGCCTACATGAAGTTTTGAACACTGATACACGCCCATTTGGTTTGCAGGATCTGTAAAATGCACCAACGTGCCATCTTCGATCTAACATGATTAACATGGGCATTTGATTACAATCTAGAAACATGTAGCCTTCTTCACAAGAGGTTGGATTGGATGAAAAATTCCCTAAGAAAACTAGTACAGATGAATCCAAAGGAGAAATGCTTATGGATTGTAACCATATGAATCAAGCAACCAATATGGGGTGGGGGTGTATGTCCTAAAATCCTCCAAAATTCTTTCAGAAATCGTAGTACATTGTCATTGTAAACTTGGGAAAAGGTGCAAAAAATTAAACTCCCTTATGGTTAACATTTAACAGGAAAGGAACATCACCTTGATATATAGCTTCTCAGGCATGGAAAGCATCTCAGGCAACTGACAACTTGGTCCAGGTTGGGGCCGACAGATTCTAGTGCCAAGACCTTCACTGTGCCCAGAATCTGGGTGAAGCTTTGCTGGATGACAGACGGGCATACATCTTCAAAACTAGAAATAATGTTGATATCAAGAAGGAGAGGTATAAGGCGACTGTTGTACCTGAAAGTAGTAGTATTTGACAGACGAGTAACCCACCACTGTCAATTTCGGCGCAGAAATGACATTGATTCTTGTTGGACCTTGTTGATCAACTACAACTAATCTCTCAAGTGAAGGTGTGTCCTCAATGACCATATTGTGGTCTAACTTTTGTGATCCCTCGTTGCAGCACCAGCAACACACATAAATAGTCCGGAGAGTCCTGGAGGTGATGTGGAAGGTACTCGACCAATTCATCGCCTGAAGACGAAGGAACTCGAGTGCAGTATAGCCGCGGAGCAGGCGCTCCATGTCATCCTTTGGGATGCAGACGGCGACGAGCTCGAGGTGCTTCAGTCGTGGTAGAAAAAGAGCGGGCGTGTCATTAAGTGGGGGGGTATGGTAGTTCATGAACTTGGCGAGGCGCAGCATGGGCACGAAGCGGAGCGCGAACGTTGGCAGCAAGCATATATGCCCATCATTAAAACTGAGCTTCTCGAGCTAATCTATGGCGGGGGTCGGAACCACTCGTCAAGCTTGGCTCGGTCCTTGCCATTGGAACGGAACTTGCCCGTGATAAGGCCTTTGATTGGGCCATGGTGACTGTCGAGGATCTTGGAGAACGCATCCAAGCTTTGGCGATAGCCATGGCAGAGCTCGTGGGCGTCGAGGAGGTCCAGAGGGGTGAGGAGCCATAGGGCGCGCCATCGTCGGGAAAGGGCGGGTGTCCTCGCCCGATATTTGATTGGGAGGAGGGATATGATGACTCTCAACATATCATCGGGGAGGTTGTTGATGAAGTCTAGGCCTGCTGGAGTCGCTTGCGGTTCTTTCTCGACCCGCCTCCGCTTGTTGGCAGCCTCGTTCTCGACCTCGTTGGCGGCGACAGAAACCTCTATCTCCATATTCACGCCGTGCTCCAGTGCTTCAGCAGCCCCGGCATCGCCACTCCCTCCGATGGGGCGCTTCGGCGGCATCCTCATACACTGACGGCTTTGAGGACTCAGAGCGGCGTCGAGGATGCGGGCAGAGAGAGAGAGAGAGAGGATTGTGTGTGTGGCAAGGATGGGGGGTGCGGCTGCTTAGCCGTGCCATTAATACAGACCAGTGGGAGCGAGGCGGGCGGTGGTCCAAGGCTGTCTCGCTTCGCGGTGAGAACGGTTGCTTAATCTCTATTGTCGGTGGAAACGACACCTATGGGATCACTAGGATCCCTTCTACGGTTGGCGGGCGCGGGGTTGTGCAAAGAGCGGGTCTGGCAGTCAGCACAAGGATCGTTTACCCAGGTTCGGGCCGTGAGGATGCGTAATACCCTAGTCCTGCTTTGGTGTATATTTGAGTGTTCTTGAGCTCTCGAACTAGCTGTGGTGTGTGCGTAGTCCAAAAGATCCGAATCCCTCTCCAGTATGCCTCGGGCCTCCTTTTATAGACGAAAGGGGTTGCCACAGTGGCACACAGGAGGTGGAAAGGTATACGGTGTACAAGCTTATCGCCTATCATTATGGGACAAGATGCATTAAATGCACTCCTTAGGTGTCCTGTTGCTTTATTGGTGATGGCAACGAGGCCCGTCCCGTCCGTCGCTGCTCCGCCTCGCTGCAACACGCGTCCAGGCCAACAAGGCATGCAGCGCCACGTAGGCTGGCTGGCTGCTGAGATGGCGTGGTGGTAGGGTCTTCACGAAGATCTGCATGCCACCACGCAGGTGCTTGCTGAGTTGGCCTGGAGGCCGCACGTTGCCACGTAGGTGCCTGCCGAGCTAGTTGGGCTGGCAGCTATATGGGAACGGAGGTGGAGTCTTGGCAGATGTGGGTCTGGCTGTGGCCCCGTGGGTGTCCTCGGCAAGGGCCCTGCCGAGGCCTCGGCAAGGGTCTTGCCGCGGCGATGCGGTTGTCCCCGGCAAGGATCTTGCCGGGGGTCTCGTGAACTTCCTTGGCAAGGATCTTGCCGAGGATCGTCGTCTTCTGGTCCTCATCGGATCTTGTGTGCTTATGATCTTGACGAAGATCTGCATGCCACCACGGAGGTGCCTCCCGAGCCTTGGTTCCAATGTAGTTGATGGTGTTGGAACCCTTGGGCTCAAGGGTGGCGCGCTCTGCTGGCATTGGGCAATTTCTGTAACACCCCGGATGTAACTTTCCATATTTGTAACTCCAACTCTTGGCATTTTCGGCTATGTGTTATGATATTCCCTCAGTGGTCGGGTTTTGTCTTTCGTTCTGTATTTTGTTCATGTCATGCATATCATATCATGTCTTCATGTGCATTGCATTTGCATACGTGTTCGTCTCAGGCATCCGAGCATTTTCCCTGTTGTTCGTTTTGCAATCCGGCACTCCCACCTCCTCCGGCGCACCCCTCTTGTTTTCTTTCGCGAGCGGGTGTCAAACGTTCTCGGAATGGACCGAGGCTTGTCAAGTGGCCTTGGTATACTACCGGGAGACCACCGGTCAAGTTTCGTTCCATTTGGAGATTGTTTGGTACTCCAACGGTTAACCGGGTAACCGCGATGTCCGTCTGTGTGTTGCAGCAAAACCCCCTCTCTAAACAGCCCAAAACCCACCAAACTCTCTTCCATACTCTAGGTCGTTCGATCATGATCGTGTGGGTGAAAACCGCACCTCATTTGGACTCACCTAGCTCCCTCTAGCTATATATTTGCATCCCCTCCCGAAAACATTCTCAGTCCAACCCTAGCCCCGCTCCCTCTCCGCCGCCGGACGTGTCCGGTCCCTGCCGGACACCTCCCCGCTGCCGCGCCCGGCGAACCGGAGGCCGCCATGTCAGCGCCCCGGCCGCCTCCACCGCGCCG
>NC_057811.1:200276488-200286230 GCF_018294505.1 Triticum aestivum | reverse complement strand
GCCGTCGCCTCACCGAGCTCCGCCGGCCCCCGTCACTCGCCGCCGCCCCGGTGCCCGCCGGTACCGCCCGTTGCCGCCATCGCCCTCCGTCGCCGCCTCCTTCCTCCACCTCGCCGCCCCGCCGTCTCTCTCCTCCACGCCGGACGCCGGCGACCTCGAACCTCTGGCCGCTCCGGCGAGCTCCCTCGGCCAGATCCCTATCTGGTCAAACCCGAAGGTTGACCCCGAGATTCCCCGAAATATATCCAAGTCCTATGCATTTTGCAGTATATTGCTATGTTCAACGCATCATAACTCTCTGCATATAGCTCTGTTTCGTGCTTATAATATATCGAATTGTTCGTCTCATGATGCTCTACATTTTGTTCAATTGCACTATGTTCATTAAAGTCCATCTTGGTGCCCAAATCTCTGGTGCAAGAGTGCTAGTTGCTGTTGTCTGCTGTTACTTAGCAGAACTTGGAGATTTGTTATTTTTGTATCATTTAATCTGTCCCTCTTATGGGCATGAGCTCTACATGTGTTTTGTTGTATGCCATGCCATCTTTCCAGGGGTGTATGCCGTGTATTTTTGTGATCTTTGTGGTGACTAGCACAAGCATGCAAACTAGGCTCCGTAATGTTTCTGTTTTCAGGGACTTGGTAATTTCTCGAAGTCTTTGTCTGCTGTTATTTTGTTGCCATGTAAACTTGATGCTACAGAGAGATCCATGAATATTTTGGGGATGTTCAGTAAGGATGTTTTGTATATATTGTTGTAATTGATCCATTCCTGCCCTTTTTTGCAATTATGGAGTGCCATAAAATGACACAATCTTGCTCTACTTTTAATATAAAATATTTCTGGCAGATTGTTTACATGTTATTCAATTTTGCCAAGCTTGTTGTAGTTGTTTCATTCATGCTATGTATTTTCTCTTGCCATGGATAGCTTCATAAACATGCCATCTTGCTGTAGGTATGCTTGTTTTGTCATGCATTGCCTTGTGGTGAGTGCATCAAGCTCGCCAAGATGCCTTCATATTATTGTTTCTGCCATGCTCTTTTTTATGCTAAGTCTGAAACCTTTTAACGAAACTTGCTATGTTTACATGGTTGCCATCATATCTTTTGGTCCTTTTTGGCTTATGGTCAGTAAGGGACTTTTGTCATATGCATTTAGTAGAATACTGCCATGCCTTGTTTTGCTATGTTAAGTTCATGTAGCATGTTGATTTCGTGCTCTGAACATTGCTACCTGATGCTGTTTCAGTCATGTCCAGTAATTTCAAAAAGTCTGTGAACCTGTTATCTTTTGCACTTTTGCCATGCTTGTTTGAACCTGTTATGTTGTGATCTAGCCATAGCTCAGTGTTCATCTTTTATGAAGCATCTCCTGTAGATTACTGTCATATGCTTTGTTGCGATGTTGGGGTGCTGTAGCATTGTTACTTGTTGCATTCTAAGTGCTATCATGCTGTTAATCGCAGATTCGTGTCATTCTTGTTTTGCTTGCCATTTGCAAACCGTGCATCCGTTTCCGGTGATCTTTATATCGATTTCGACTGAAATCATCTCATCTTTCCAGTGGCATGCTTGGTTTGCCAAGTTACTGCCTTGTTCAGTATTTTCCTTCCGGAGCACGCATATGCATCGCATATCATATCTTGCATATCATTCATGTTTTGCATCATGTTGCTTGTGCACTTCTCGTGGTTGATTGTCGTTCCGTTTGCTTGTGTTCTTGTTTGGGTAGAGCCGGGAGACGAGTTCGTGAATGAGGAACCTGTTGAGTACGCTTACGAGGATCAAGCTTTCGACAACTCTGAGAACCTTGCAGGCAAGATGACCATACCCTCGAAATTACTTCTATCTTTGCTTTGCTAGTTATTCGTTCTATTGCCATGCTGCGCTACCTACCACTTGCTATATCATGCCTCCCATATTGCCATGTCAGCCCCTAACCATCCTTTCCTCGCAAACCGTTGTTTGGCTAAGTTATCGCTTTTGCTCAGCCCTTCTTATAGCGTTGTTAGTTGCAGGTGAAGTTGAAGTTTGTTCCATGTTGGAACATGGATATGTTGGGATATCACAATATCTCTTATTATATTAAGGCATCTATATATTTGGTAAAGGGTGGAAGGCTCGGCCTTATGCCTGGTGTTTTGTTCCACTCTTGCCGCCCTAGTTTCCGTCATACCGGTGTTATGTTCCTTGATTTTGCGTTCCTTACGCGGTTGGGTGATTTATGGGACCCCCTTGACAGTTCGCCTTGAATAAAACTCCTCCAGCAAGGCCCAACCTTGGTTTTACCATTTGACCACCTACCACCTACACTTCCCTTGGGTTTTCGCGAGCCCGAGAGTCATCTTATTTTAGACCCCCACGGGCCAGTGCTCCTTCGAGTGTTGGTTCGAACCGAGCTGCCTGCGGGGCCACCTTGGGGAAACTTGAGGACTGGTTTTACTCGTAGCTAGTCTCATCCGGTGTGCCCTGAGAACGAGATATGTGCAGCTCCTATCGGGATTTGTCGGCACATCGGGCGGCTTTGCTGGTCTTGTTTTACCATTGTCGAAATGTCTTGTAAACCGGGATTCCAAGATTGATCGGGTCTTTCCGGGAGAAGGTTTATCCTTCGTTGACCGTGAGAGCTTATGATGGGCTAAATTGGGACACCCCTGCAGGGTATTATCTTTCGAAAGCCGTGCCCGCGGTTATGAGGCAGATGGGAATTTGTTAATGTCCGGTTGTAGAGAACTTGTCACTTGACCCAATTAAAAAAACATCAACTGCATGTGTAGCCGTGATGGTCTCTTCTCGGCGGAGTCCGGGAAGTGAACACGGTTTGAGTTATGAATGACCGTAAGTAGGAGTTCAGGATCACTTCTTGGTCATTTGTAGATGACGACCGTTCCGTTGCTTCTCTTCTCGCTCTCATTTGTGTATGTTAGCCACCATATCTGCTTAGTGCCTGCTGCAGTTTCACCTCGTTACACCATCCTTTCCTATAAGCTTAAATAGTATTGATCTCGCGGGTGTGAGATTGTTGAGTCCTCATGACTCACAGATTCTACCAAAACAGTTGCAGGTGCCGACGATGCCAGTGCAGATGATGGGATCGACCTCAAGTGGGAGTTCGATGAGGAACATGGTTGTTACTATGTTTCTTTTCCAGATGATCAGTAGTGGAGCCCAGTTGGGACGATCGGGGATCTAGCATTTGGGGTTATCTTATTTTCATTTGGATCTTGACCGTAGTCGGTCTATGTGTGTATTTGGATGATGTATGATTTATATTTATGTATTGTGTGAAGTGGCGATTGTAAGCCAACTCTTTATCCCATTCTTGTTCATTACATGGGATTGTGTGAAGATGACCCTTCTTGCGACAAAACCACAATGCGGTTATGCCTCTAAGTCGTGCCTCGACACGTGGGATATATAGCTGCATCATGGGCGTTACAAGTTGGTAATCAGAGCCATCCCCGACTTAGGAGCCCCCTGCTTGATCGAATCGCTGGCGTTGTTGAGTCTAGAACAAAAATGTTTTGAGTTTTAGGATTATATATATCGGAGAGTAGGATTCTTTTTACTCCTCAGTCCCTTCGTCGCTCTGGTGAGGTCTCCTGACGTAGAAGTTTTGACTCTTCTCTCCTCAAATTTCACTAAAAAAATTTAGGATCACGCGGGTATCTTAGAATCGTTCTGATGGTTTTGTGACGAGAACATTGTTCTTGGTGCCTCCTAACATTGAGGGGTTGTGGCAGTGTCCCGGGGAGTTGAGCTCCGAGGTGTTGTCGTCACAATTTTATCGTTGCAGTTCTGGAATACCTGAGTTTCGCCGACATCGAAATCTCTTTTATGCAGTTGTTGGTGAGATCACCTCGACGCCACCCAGTACTGGGGCGGGAGTTCGGGAGTATTGCCATAACTCGTATAACGGATGTTTTTCGAAGGTTGAGGTACACGATTTCCGAAGGTTTCTTGGTTATGTGTTGATGGATGGATACAGCTGGATCTAGGGATTGCTAGTTTGGGTGATATATTTTGTGTCCCCTGTATCCCCAACACCAGATTGCATAACCAGAAAGTTTCGGGAGTTTATAAGTGGGAATTCAAGTAGCTCTTAGGTTATCCTTCCGACAGACGCATGATATGAGATTGGGGTTCGACGTCTAGTGGTCCGCCTTTCCATGGTTGGTTTTACAGTGGTCTCGTAGTTTCTTAAAGAGTCCTTGGCTATGCCGACTCGGGGACGCTTCGTATGTCATGTGCACTGCCTTGTACATGATGGTGATGTACGATTGAGCCCGTGTGGGCCCCACCACGAAAACTTCGGACGAAATCTCTATCATATGTTTGTTCCGGCTTATTCTGCAAGCCAATACTTTTTTTTGTTTGGAATTGTGGTATTCGAGTTGCTTCGAAGTCAAATGTTGATTCCATATGTTTTTCTAAGTGGCTTCTCAACTTAACGAAAGTGTGATGATTTACTATGGAATTCATTCGTTCATCCTCGTTCGAATGTTTATTGTGAAGACTATATGTTGCAATTTCTATCCGTTGATTCTACTTGCCTATTTGTCTATTAAGATGCTAACGGATGTCACCCTCTTCAGGATGGCTCCGCCAACGCGTCAGAATCCGGATCGCAATGAAGGGAGTCAGGCGAACCCTCCGCCACCACCTCCACCTCCGGAGGCATGGCAAGCTATCATGGCAGCCACCAACGCCAATGCTCAGATGATTCTGCAACTCTTGCAAGAACGCACCCAAGGGCAAGGCAATCAAGGAAATCAAGGTCAAGGCAACAATCAGCCTCACTTCGCTACCCTCAACCAGTTTCTCGCAAATCAGCCCAAGTCTTTCAGCTACTGTGCCGAGGCCACGGATGCCGATGATTGGCTCGTGGACATCAACAAGCATTTTGAATGTAGCAATGTCAGGCCTGAGGACTATGTCAAGTTCGCTTCTTTTCAGCTCAAGGACCAAGCTGCTGATTGGTATCAACAATACAAAGATTCCAGAGGAGGTCGTGTGATCACTTGGACTGACTTCTGTCGGGACTTCAAAGCTCACCACATTCCACAAAGTGTTGTTGAGAGCAAGCGTGAGGAGTTCCGCAATCTCAAGCAAGGCAACATGTCTGTGTATCAATTCAACATCCAGTTTCAGAAACTTGCTCGCTTCGCTAAACAAGACGTTCCTGATGAAAAGAGCATGATCTATCACTTCAGAGGTGGCCTTAGAGAGGATCTGCAGTTAGCTCTCGTTCTTGTTGATCCTACTCAGTTTGATCAATTCTATAACATGGCACTGAAGCAAGAGGCTGCTCAGCTCAAGTGTGAGGCTTCTAAGAAGAGAGTCAGAGACGCAGTTCAGTCTTCTTCTTCCTCACTTGTGGCTGCTAAGCAACAAAAGTTCTGGTTGCCTCCTCCTCCTCCGTTTCGTCAGCCTTACCAGCAGAAGAACAAAGGTGGCCATGGATCTTCCCACTCTGCCAACTCTGGCTATCAGAACAAGTCTCAGAATCAAGCTCCAAAGTCCAATGCTCCTTATCACCGTCCACTCTCAGGGGTGACTTGCAACAAGTGTCAGCAGAAAGGTCACTACGCTAACAAGTGCTTCAACCAAAGGCGTCTTCCGCCTCCTCCTCCTGTCAGATCTTCCAGCAATGCAGTGGTCAAGCATAATCCAAAGTCTGCTAAGGTGAACATGATGAATGCAGCTCAAGCGGAGGAATCTACTGATGTGATAATGGGTAATCTTCCAGTTAATGATATTCCTGCAAAAAAATTATTTGATACTGGTGCATCGCATTCTTTCATGTCATACCCTTTTGCATCGAAGCACAATTTTGACACAGAGGAATTATCTAGAGCAATGCAAGTTATTTCTCCGGCTAAGCGTTTGAGCTCTAGCATGATGGTTCCGGATGTTTCCATCAAGATGGGGAACTATAAATTTCTGTCTTCTCCTATTGTTCTTGGTGATTCGGATATTGATCTTATTCTCGGGATGGACTGGCTTTCTAAGCACAAGGCTCAACTTGATTGTGCTGCCAGGGAAATTCATTTAACACATTCTTCTGAGGATGTCATCATTTATGCCGCTCGTGATGAAACCATTCGGTTATTTTCTCTCAATGAGAAGGGCGAATTGAATGCCATCTCTCAGATTCCAGTCGTTTGTGAGTACCAAGATGTCTTTCCAGAAGAGCTTCCGGGTATGCCTCCTCACCGGCCAGTTGAGTTCGTTATCGATCTTGAGCCCGGCACTGAACCCGTTTGCATGCGTCCATACAAGCTTGGACCCAAGGAGCTGAAGGAATTGAAGAAACAGCTCGATGAACAAGAGCGTCTGGGTTTGATCAGGCCGAGTTCTTCTCCATGGGGTTGTGGTGTTCTTTTTGTCCAGAAGAAGGATGGCACGGACCGACTTTGTGTCGACTACCGTCCATTGAACAAGAAGACAATCAAGAACAAGTATCCACTTCCCTACATCAATGAGCTATTCGAGCAACTCAAAGGTGCTAAAGTATTCTCCAAGCTTGACCTTCGTATGGGTTATCATCAGATTCGCATTCGTGAAGAGGATATTCCCAAGACAGCATTCAGAACAAGCTTTGGTTCTTATGAATATACTGTCATGTCTTTCGGTCTTGTCAATGCTCCTCCAACATTCTCTCGGATGATGAATTTCATCTTCAACCCATATACCAATGAATTCGTCCTGGTGTATCTCGATGATATCTTGGTCTTCTCCAAGAATAAGTAGGATCATGCCAAACATTTGCGATTGGTGCTCGACAAGCTCAGAGAGTATCAATTCTATGCGAAGTTCTCAAAATGTGAGTTTTGGCTTGATGAAGTTCTTTACCTTGGTCACATCATCTCTGCCAAGGGCATCGCTGTTAACCCCGAGAAGGTGTCTGCAATTGTGAATTGGGAACCTCCTCAGAATGTCAAGCAGCTCCGCAGTTTTCTTGGCTTGCAAGCTATTGCAAAAGATTCGTTGAGAATTTCTCTAAGATTGCAAAGCCTCTTTCCAACCTCCTCCAGAAGCATGTGAAGTATGTCTGGTCTCCTGAGTGTGACGTTGCTTTCAACACTCTCAAAGAGAAACTAGTCACAGCTCCTGTCTTAACTCCTCCTGACGAATCCAAACCATTTGAAGTTTTCTGTGATGCTTCTCTCCAAGGTCTCGGTGCTGTGTTAATGCAAGAGAAGAAAGTTGTGGCCTATACCTCTCGTCATTTGAAGACCAATGAGAAGAACTACCCCACTCACGATCTTGAGTTGGCGGAAGTTGTCCATGCATTAATAACGTGGAGACATCTCTTGTTGGGAAGACAAGTGGACATTTTCACCGATCACAAGAGTCTCAAGTACATCTTCACTCAGCCCAACCTCAACCTCAAGCAGACTCGATGGGTCGAAATGATTCAAGAGTACAATCTGAGTATTGAATATACTCCAGGCAAAGCCAATGTCATTGCAGATGCGTTGAGCAGGAAGGCTTATTGCAACAGCCTAATTCTCAAGCCATTCCAACCGGATCTTTGTGAAGCTTTCCGCAAGATGAATCTCCAAGTTGTTCCTCAAGGCTTTCTTGCCAACCTCATAGTCTCTCCTACTTTGGAAGATCAAATTCGTGAGGCACAACTCCTGGATACCATGGTGAAGAAGGTGAAACGTGGTATCGACAAGGGTCTTTCCAAATACAAGTGCTATCGCATTGATGACAGAGACACTTTATTCTTCGAGGACTGGATTGTGGTTCCTAAAGGTGATCTAAGGAAAGTCATTATGAATGAGGCGCACAATTATCTTCTTTCCATTCATCCTGGAAGTACGAAGATGTACCATGACCTCAAGCAGTCGTATTGGTGGACTCGAATGAAGCGAGAAATCGCCCAATTCGTGAATGAATGTGATGTCTGTCGAAGAGTGAAAGCAGAACACCAACGACCAGCTGGTCTCCTCCAACCTCTTGCTATCCCAGAGTGGAAGTTTGATCATATCGAAATGGACTTCGTGACTGGATTTCCAAAGTCCAAGCGCGGAAATGATGCTATCTTCGTTGTCATCGACAAGCTTTCTAAAGTGGCTCATTTCCTTCCAATCAAAGAATCCATCACAGCAGCTCAGTTGGCAGAGCTATACACCTCCAGGATTGTCTCTTTGCACGGCATTCCACAATTGATTTCTTCATATCGTGGAAGCATCTTCACCTCTAAGTTCTGGGACTCCTTCCAGAAGGCCATGGGCACAAATATTCGCTTCAGCACAGCTTTCCATCCTCAAACTAGTGGCCAAGTCGAGCGAGTCAATCAAATCCTTGAAGATATGCTCAGGGCTTGTGTCATTTCCTTTGGCATGAAATGGGAAGATTGTCTTCCATATGCTGAATTCTCCTACAACAACAGCTTCCAAGCAAGTTCGGGCAAGGCCCCATTCGAGATTCTCTATGGCAGAAAGTGTCGTACTCCTCTCAATTGGTCAGAGACTGGTGAACGCCAACTTCTTGGCAATGACTTAATCACTGAAGCTGAAGAAATGTGTAAAGTCATTCGTGAAAATCTCAAAGCCGCGCAATCGCGCCAGAAGAGTATGATAGTAAGCACCATGATGTGGCTTTCGAGATCGGAGACCATGTCTACCTCCGCGTCTCTCCAATGAAAGGCACTCGTCGCTTCGCTATCAAAGGGAAGATTGCCCCTAGATACGTGGGTCCTTTCAAGATCGTTGGCAAAAGAGGCGACCTCGCCTATCAACTTGAGCTTCCTTCCAACTTCGCGAACGTGCACGATGTGTTCCACGTGTCATAGCTCCGCAAGTGTTTCAAGACGCCTGAGCGCACCATCAACTTCGAAGAGATTGACCTCCAAGAAGATCTGTCTTATCATGAGCACCCCGTTGCTATTCTTGAAGAAACTGAGCGCAAGACTCGCAACAAGTCAATCAAATTCCTGAAAGTGAAGTGGTCGCACCATTCCGACCGAGAAGCCACCTGGGAACGCGAGGACCATCTCCGTTCTGAATATCCGGAGTTCTTTCAGTCCTAGATCTCGGGACGAGTTCCTCTCGTAGTGGTGGAGTATTGTAACACCACGGATGTAACTTTCCATATTTGTAACTCCAACTCTTGCCATTTTCGGCTATGTGTTATGATATTCCCTCCGTGGTCGGGTTTTGTCTTTCGTTCTGCATTTTTTTCATGTCATGCATATCATATCATGTCTTCATGTGCATTGCATTTGCATACGTGTTCGTCTCAGGCATCCGAGCATTTTCCCCGTTGTCCGTTTTGCAATCCGGCACTCCCACCTCCTCCGGCGCACCCCTCTTGTTTTCTTTCGCGAGCGGGTGTCCAATGTTCTCGGAATGGACCGAGGCTTGTCAAGTGGCCTTCGTATACTACCGGGAGACCACCGGTCAAGTTTCGTTCCATTTGGAGGTTGTTTGGTACTCCAACGGTTAACCGGGTAACCGCAATGTCCGTCTGTGTGTTGCAGCAAAACCCCCTCTCTAAACAGCCCAAAACCCACCAAACTCTCTTCCATGCTCTAGGTCATTCGATCACGATCGTGTGGGTGAAAACCGCACCTCATTTGGACTCTCCTAGCTCCCTCTAGCTATATATTTGCATCCCCTCCCGAAAACATTCGCAGTCCAACCCTAGCCCCGCTCCCTCTCCGCCGCCGGACGTGTCCGGTCCGCGCCGGACACCTCCCCGCCGCCGCGCCCGGCGAATCGGAGGC
>NC_057811.1:200267713-200276015 GCF_018294505.1 Triticum aestivum | reverse complement strand
TGCCCCACCACCGTCGCCTCGCCGAGCTCCGCCGGCCCCCGTCACTCGCCGCCGCCCCGGTGCCCGCCGGCGCCGCCCGTTGCCGCCATCGCCCTCCGTCGCCGCCTCCTTCCTCCACCTCGCCGCCCTGCCGTCTCTCTCCTCCACGCCGGACGCCGGCGACCTCGAACCTCCGGCCGCTCCGGCGAGCTCCCTCGGCCAAATCCCGATCTGGTCAAACCCAAAAATTGACCCCGAGATTCCCCGAAATATTTCCAAGTCCTATGCATTTTGCAGTATATTCTATGTTCAACGCATCATAACTCTCTGCATATAGCTCCATTTTGTGCGTGTAATATATCGAATTGTTCGTCTCGTGATGCTCTACATTTTGTTCAATTGCACTATGTTCATTAAAGTCCATCTTGGTGCCCAAATCTCTGGTGCAAGAGTGCTAGTTGCTGTTGTCTGCTGTTACTTAGCAGAACTTGGAGATTTGTTATTTTTGTATCATTTAATCTGTGCATCTTATGGGCATGAGCTCTACATGTGTTTTGTTGTATGCCATGCCATCTTTCCAGGGGTGTATGCCAGTTTGTGATCTCTGTGGTGACTAGCACAAGCATGCAAACTAGGCTCTGTAATGTTTCTGTTTTCAGGGACTTAGTAATTTCTCTAAGTCTTTGTCTGCTGTTATTTTGTTGCCATGTAAACTTGATGCTACAGAGAGATCCATGCATATTTTGGGGATGTTCTGTAAGGATGTTTTGTAGATATTGTTGTAATTAATCCATTCCTGCCCTTGTTTGCAATTATGGAGTGCCATAGCATGACACATTCTTGCTTTACTTTTGCTATAAAATATTTCTGGCAGATTGTTTACGTGTTATTCAATTTTGCCAAGCTTGTTGTAGTTGATCCACACATGCTATGTACTTGCTCTTGCCATGGATAGCTTCATAAATATGCCATCTTGCTGTAGGTATGCTTATTTTGTCATGCATTGCCTTGTGGTGAGTGCATCAGGCTCGCCAAGATGCCTTCATATTATTGTTTCTGCCATGCTCTGTTTTCTGCTAAGTCTGAAACTTGTTAACGAAACTTGCTATGTTTACATGGTTGCCATCATATTTTCTGGTCCTTTTTGGCTTATGGTCATTAAGGGACTTTTGTCATATGCATTTAGTAGAACACTGCCATTCCTTGTTTTACTATGTTAAGTTCATGTAGCATGTTGATTTCGTGCTCTGAACATTGCTACCTGATGCTGATTTCTGCCATGTCCAGTTTTTCACTAAGTCTGTGAACCTGTTATCTTTTGCACTTTTGCCATGCTTGTTTGAACCTGTTATTTTGTGATCTAGCCGTAGCTCAGTGTTCATCTTTTGTCAAGAATCTCCTGTAGATTACTGTCATATGCTTTATTGCTATGTTGGCGTGCTGTAGCATTGTTACTTGTTGCATTCTAAGTGCTATCATGCTGTTAATCGCAGATTCGTGTCATTCTTGTTTTGCTTGCCATTTGCAAACCGTGCATCCGTTTCCGGTGATCTTTATATCGATTTCGACTGAAATCATCTCATCTTTCCAGTGGCATGCTTGGTTTGCCAAGTTACTGTCTTGTTCATCATTTTCCTTCCGGAGCACGCATATGCATCGCATATCATATCTTGCATATCATTCATGTTTTGCATCATGTTGCTTGTGCACTTCTCGTGGTTGATTGTCGTTCCGTTTGCTTGTGTTCTTATTTGGGTAGAGCCGGGAGACGAGTTCGTGAACGAGGAACCTGTTGAGTACGCTTACGAGGATCAAGCTTTCGATAACTCTGAGAACCTTGCAGGCAAGATGACCATACCCTCGAAATTACTTCTATCTTTGCTTTGCTAGTTGTTCGTTCTATTTCCATGCAGCGCTACCTACCACTTGCTATATCATGCCTCCCATATTTCCATGTCAGCCCCTAACCATCCTTTCCTCGCAAACCGTTGTTTGGCTAAGTTATCGCTTTTGCTCAGCCCTTCTTATAGCGTTGCTAGTTGCAGGTGAAGTTGAAGTTTGTTCCATGTTGGAACATGGATATGTTGGGATATCACAATATCTCTTATTATATTAATGCATCTATATATTTGGTAAAGGGTGGAAGGCTCGGCCTTATGCCTGGTGTTTTGTTCCACTCTTGCCGCCCTAGTTTCCGTCATACCGGTGTTATGTTCCTTGATTTTGCGTTCCTTACGCGGTTGGGTGATTTATGGGACCCCCTTGACAGTTCGCCTTGAATAAAACTCCTCCAGCAAGGCCCAACCTTGGTTTTACCATTTGACCACCTACCACCTACACTTCCCTTGGGTTTTCTCGAGCCCGAGGGTCATCTTATTTTAGACCCCCACGGGCCAGTGCTCCTTCGAGTGTTGGTTCGAACCGAGCTGCCTGCGGGGCCACCTTGGGGAAACTTGAGGACTGGTTTTACTCGTAGCTAGTCTCATCCGGTGTGCCCTGAGAACGAGATATGTGCAGCTCCTATCGGGATTTGTCGGCACATTGGGCGGCTTTGCTGGTCTTGTTTTACCATTGTCGAAATGTCTTGTAAACCGGGATTCCGAGATTGATCGGGTCTTTCCGGGAGAAGGTTTATCCTTCGTTGACCGTGAGAGCTTGTGATGGGCTAAGTTGGGACACCCCTGCAGGGTATTATCTTTCGAAAGCCGTGCCTGCGGTTATGAGGCAGATGGGAATTTGTTAATGTCCGGTTGTAGAGAACTTGTCACTTGACCCAATTAAAAAAACATCAACTGCGTGTGTAGCCGTGATGGTCTCTTCTCGGCGGAGTCCGGGAAGTGAACACGGTTTGAGTTATGAATGACCGTAAGTAGGAGTTCAGGATCACTTCTTGGTCATTTGTAGATGACGACCGTTCCGTTGCTTCTCTTCTCGCTCTCATTTGCGTATGTTAGCCACCATATCTGCTTAGTGCCTGCTGCAGTTTCACCTCGTTACACCATCCTTTCCTATAAGCTTAAATAGTCTTGATCTCGCGGGTGTGAGATTGCTGAGTCCTCATGACTCACAGATTCTACCAAAACAGTTGCAGGTGCCGACGATGCCAGTGCAGATGATGGGATCGACCTCAAGTGGGAGTTCGATGAGGAACGTGGTCGTTACTATGTTTCTTTTCCAGATGATCAGTAGTGGAGCCCAGTTGGGACGATCGGGGATCTAGCATTTGGGGTTATCTTATTTTCATTTGGATCTTGACCGTAGTCGGTCTATGTGTGTATTTGGATGATGTATGATTTATATTTATGTATTGTGTGAAGTGGCGATTGTAAGCCAACTCTTTATCCCATTCTTGTTCATTACATGGGATTGTGTGAAGATGACCCTTCTTGCGACAAAACCACAATGCGGTTGTGCCTCTAAGTTGTGCCTCGACACGTGGGAGATATAGCCGCATCGTGGGCATTACAGTTGCCCCGGGAAGGCTCTTGCCGGGGCCGCGGTTGCCGCCCCGGCAACGGTCTTGCCAGTGGAGTCCACCTTGCCCTCTTGCTCTTTGTGTCTCTGATCTTGGCGTTGCTTTGCCCGTCTTTTGCTCGTGGCTGGAGCACTGCTCTGGTATTCTTGTGCTTCTGCTCCCTTCCTTTGCCCTGCTAAGTGTGGCCGCAGGTGCAGCTCTGACTGCTCGTGCACAAGTAGAGGGGTAAAAAGGAGAGCCCCTACTTTTGTACACCGACAGGTGCCCTCGGGCCTGGGCCACACATAAGCGCGACGCGTTGTTGGGCTAGGTCCAGAATGGTGCGCGGGCAGGCGGGGCGGATTTTTACCGCAGTAACTCCTTCGCTCGCTGCGCTTCCCCACGACCCGCGTTGAATGCGCGACATGGAGGGCCGTGTGTGACATGGTGGTCGTGCGTGGGGCTGCTGCTGCCCTCATGCGTCACATCGTCGTAAAGAGGCGGCTCGTGCCTTCCCCATAAAAAGAGGAAGACGCGGCGGCGCGGCTCATTTACTGAGTGGACTCGGGTCGTGGCCTTCGAGGCGTCCGTTCCCTATGATCACGAGGTGGAAAATGGTCGCCTCACTTGTCCCCTCGATTTCTGTTTGCTCGCCACATGTCCCCCATGCCTTGAAGATGGTAGGCGGCGGGTGCGGGCCTTGAATGACGAGGCGGGAAACCTGGCCGCTGCTGATTGGAGCCGCGGGTCGGTCTCAATTCCTCGCGCTCCTGATGGCCGGATTGGTTGAGTGGGGTGGCCGAGCCCCGACCCCGCCCCTTTATAAGAAGGGGAGGGGGATGGCACCCCTCAATCTTTCACCATCCGCCTCCTTCCACCTTGGCTTCTTTCTTTCTTCTGCTATGGCGAGAGGGCGTGCTGGTGCTTCGACGGTGGCGACGAGAGTCTCCACTCGACAGCGCGCCCCTCCTTCCCAAGAGCTCGTGGCGGCAGAGCCGGCCACGAGGGGAAGAGGGAGGGGGCAAGGCAGAGGTCGCCATGGCGCTCGGGGAAGAGGAGGACGGGGCGGCGCACCGGCCTCGCCTCCGCCGGCGGTCCCTCCCCCAACGGAGGGCCACGTTGGGGACCAGCCCCGCGAGTTCTTCATCAGGCTGCACCGGCCAGTGGGCCGTCATCTCCGTCTCCCCACTCGATTTTGCTCGGGAGATGGAGCTCAACCCGCCGCAGACTCTGAGATTGCATATGAGGAGCTGCGGGAATGGCGGCACGCGGGTTGATGTCGATTTTCCCGCCCCTCACGTCATGTATCTTTGTCGCGGATGGAAGACCTTCGCTCGCATCCACAGCCTGACGGCGGGGCTCGTTCTCTATTTCAAATTAATGGAGAACGGCCTGCTCTCCGTCAAGGTCTTTGGAGACTTTGGAACTCGCCTAAAGTGCTACGTGGAGAGCTCCTCCGATGATGAAGACTCTTCCTCAAGCGGGAGTTACGAGGAGGACAGCGACAGCGACGACGAGGGTGTCGAGCGGCGGGACACCGACTCCGACTGACCGCGTCGCCCCTCCCTTGGCCACGTGCCCTGCCGAGGGCCTTCCTCGTCAAGCTCTCCATCGGCGCGTTCCCCGTCGCCCCCTTTTTGCCTTCACCTGCCGCACCTGCGAGGAAAGGGGCAAGAACGGGGATCATGGGGCACTTATCTTTTTTTAGTTTGTAAGCCTGCGGGCCTTGGTAGAATTTAGACCTTGTAATCCCCTCGCTCGTGTACTCATTCCGCATGAATTGTACTTGTTTACAACGTATGAATGAAAATAAGGGTGTTTGTCGAGTTTTGTTTGCGCGTGGGCGAGGGCCACACCGAGGAACGCGTCCTCGTTATCTCAAGGTAAACATTGTATCCCGGCAACAGACCTTGCCGTCCTCCTGCTCTATAGCTCGGCTATACTCACGCCCTTGGCGGAGGTAGGGGCCGAGTAGGATTAGGCCCTTCGCTCGCCCCCCCTTCCCATCACACTACAACCAAGTTCCGGCCCAAAGTAAGGTTTTTGGACACGGGACAGAGGGAGCAAGATGGTATGAGAGCGAGCGAAGTCTTATACGTTCAAGTTTCATACGGAGGCACAGAGTGGGGGAGAAAGACTTATCTGATGTCGCAGCCCCCGGCAACTTTGGCTTGCCGTGATTGGATTCTCAGACCTACATCCCCCGGTAACCTTCGCTTGTCGGGGTCCGGGCGTCGGCCTGTTCTCTTTTCTCCCAAAATAGCTCAGCAGAAATGTCCATGCACCCTGCGAACCAAAAAAGGACGGGAAGGAATTGAGATATGCATACTCGACCTCTATGCTAAGGGTTAGTCGCCGCCAAGCAATATCAACCCTAACACAGAGAGAGACTCAACCTAGCATGCATGCTAAAACTTAGGGCGCCAGCACTTCATTTATTTATGCTCAGGGTCTGGGCCTGGCTTTGTACAAAGGGTTACATGCCTTGCCGACAAGGCTTGTACAAAAGGTGGTTTGCCGGGGAGCCCGACAACCGCGCCTTATGGGTAAAATTTGCAAAGATGTTCGATGTTCCAGGAATTGCTCACTGGAACGCCATCTTCATTCTCCAGGCGCACTGCAACGGGCCTGGTGACTCGTATTACCCGATAAGGGCCTTCCCACTTTGGCGTCAACTTGTTGGAATTCTTGGCTGACTGAACGTGCCGAAGAACAAGGTCGCCTTCCTCAAAGCTTCGGGCATGAACCTTGCGACTATGGTAGCGGCGCAAGGCTTGCTGGTAGCGTGCTGCTCGCACAGCCGCCCGAAGACGATCTTCCTCATGGAGCGTTGCGTCATCTTGCCGCAACTGCTCTTGCTCAAGCTCATCATAAGCGAGCACTCGAGGTGACCCGTACGTGAGTTCTGTGGGGAGAACTGCTCCTGCCCCGTAAACGAGGGAAAAAGGTGTTTGGCCGGTGGCTCGATTTGGTGTTGTTCTGATCGACCAAATAACCGCCGGCAATTCATCAATCCAGCGTCGCCCGCACCTGCGTAGCCTGTCAAAAGTCCTTGTCCGGAGACCTTGCAACACTTCAGCATTTGCCTTCTCAGCCTGGCCGTTGCTCCGTGGATGTGCAACAAGAAGTAAAACAGACCTTGCTGCCGAGGTCCTGGATGTATTGCATGAAGGCGTGGCTCGTGAACTGTGTGTTGTTGTCGGTGATGACTCTATTTGGCACACCAAAACGGCAGACTAGCCCCTTGAAGAATTTGACGGCTGATTGTGCTGTCACCTTTCTCACTGCCTCCACCTCCGGCCACTTTGTGAACTTGTCGACTGCAACGTACAAGTACTCAAAGCCCCCGACAGCACGGGGAAAAGGGCCCAGTATGTCGAGCCCCCAGACCAAGAATGGCCAGGAAAGAGGGATTGTTTGGAGAGCTTGAGCTGGTTGATGAAGCTTCTTTGAATGGAACTGGCACGCTTCACACTTGGTTACTAGTGCCATTGCATCTTGGAGGGCTGTGGGCTAGAAGAAACCTTGCCGGAATGCCTTGCCGGCAAGGGCCCTCGACCCTACGTGGGAGCCACATATGCCTCTGTGTATCTCTGCCAACAGCTCCAGTCCTTCCTCCCGGGGAATGCACTTCAATTTCACACCATTTGGTCTTTTCCTGTACAGAACATCATCGACAAACTGATACATGGCAAACTGACGGGCTACTTTCTCCGCTTCTTCCTGTTCCTCCTGGAGTTCCCCTATTTGGAGGAATCGAATGGTATGTTGCGCCCATGCCGGAGCCTGGGGCTCGACGGCAAGGGCCAAAGGCATTTCCTCTGCCATGGGAGCGGATGTCTCTACGGCCAGCGCTTGACGCCCTACCGGAGTCTGTTGACCCATGGCAGGCTTAGCGTCCACGGCAACATCTTTGCCGGTGGCTCCTGGGAGCTCGGCGAGAAAGTACTTGTCGGGGCCTGATTTCCTCCACTTGTTCTGCCCTGTCGATGGTTCAACGGATGTTGAGTTAATCGAAGCACAAAAGAACCTGGTTCCATAGGCAATTTGAAGGCAGCGCGTTTCGACAGGTAGTCGGCGATGCCGTTCTCCACTCGGGGAACATGCTCCACTTGTATACCATCAAAACACTCTTCTAGCTTCCTCACTTCGTCGATGTAGGCCTCCATCAATGGGCTTTGATAATCTTTGTTGACTTGCTTGATGACAAGCTGTGAATCACCCCTGACGATGATCTTCTTGATCCCGAGGTCTGCCGCGATCCTGAGACCGGCAAGCAACCCCTCGTACTCGGCGGTGTTGTTTGTTAAAATCTCCCTAGGGAAGTGCATCTAGACTACATACTTGAGGTGCTCTCCGGTGGGTGCGATGAGTAGCACACCAGCACCGGCGCCTTGCAGCGAGAAAGCCCCGTCAAAGTACATAATCCAGTCATGAGTTGCTTCCTTGCCGGGGAGGGCGGTCTCCTGAATCTCCTCGTCGGGCGTTGAGGTCCATTCCGCAATGAACTCCGCCAAGACTCTACTCTGAATTGTCGAAGTGCTTTCAAACTTCAAGCCAAAGCTCGACAGTTCCAAGGCCCATTCCACAATCCTCCCGGTTGCATCTGGGTCATGCAATATCCGTTGCAACGGGAGGCGGGTGAAGACGGTGATTTCGTGTGCTTGGAAGTAATGACGCAGCTTCCTCGAGGCCATAAGGAGGCCGAAGAGCAATTTCTACACACCGGAGTACCTTGACCTAGCCCCCTACAAGAGGGAGCTGACAAAGTAAACCGGGTACTGCATCATCTTGTTCTTCTGCACTATCTCATTTGGTTGCGCAGGCCCTGTCCCGCCGGTGTCAGACTCCGCCGGGGGCCTTGCCTTG